>NC_135788.1:12092500-12392500 GCF_051106095.1 Pogona vitticeps
CCTCCGGGAAGTTGTGATAAATCATAGCTAACTAGCAGGAAAACAGCTCTCCTCAGTGCCACCTCCTGCACAACGGGGAAAGTATGCTCTAAGGTGCCAGGCCTCCAGGGGAATGACTGGAGTCTCAGGAAACCACTAGACTTCTCCAGATCACCAAGCAGGAAAACCAATCTCCGGATGAGTGAGACTGGAAGAAGGAAAAGTTTTTTTTTTTTCTCTCTCTCTCTCCTGTGTGAGTTGGCCTTAAAGTCTCTACCTCTCTCCAGCTGGCGCCGGGACCTTGTGGTTAAGCATGTAAGGATGCTCTGTTTGCTCAAGGTGGCCATGCCAGAAAAGCAAGGAGGGAGGTGGAGAGAGACCTTGTTAGTTCAGCCCCAAGTGCTGTTGGGAGTAAAGTAAGGCGTAGGAGGTAACCCTGTTTTTTGGCACCTAGCCAGGCCACTACCCCCTTCACAGATTGCTGTGACAGCATCTTAAAAAGCAGAGACATCACCTTGCCAATGAAAGTCCGAATAGTCAAAGCTATGGTTTTTCCTGTCGTGATGTATGGAAGCGAGAGCTGGACCATAAAGAAGGCTGGCCACTGAAGAATTGATGCTTTTGTATTGTGGTGTTGGAAGAGACTCTTGAGAGTCCCCTGGACTGCAAGGAGAACAAACCTATCCATTCTAAAGGAAATCAAACCTTTGTGCTCACTGGAAGGACAGATCCTGAAGCTGAGGCTCCAATACTTTGGCCTTCTCATGAGAAGAGAAGAATCCTTGGAAAAGACCCTGGTGTTGGGAAAGTGTGAAGGCAAGAGGAGAAGGGGACGACAGAGGATGTGATGGTTGGACAGTGTCATTGAAGCAACCAACATGAATTTGACCCAACTCCAGGAGGCAGTGGAAGACAGGAGGGCCTGGCGTGCTCTGATGCATGGGGTCACGAAGAGTCGGACATGATTAAACGACTAAACAACAAAAGCCAGGCAGAAAAATTCTCATGTGCTTTTCTATTGCCTATGCTATGGTAGTGACAGCATCAAAACAGAACCTTGGGGAGGCAGCAAAAAACCCTCCCCATAAGCTGCAGCCTCAGGGAGATTTTGGCTGTCTGACAGCATCAAGTCATTTCTGCCTTATGCTGAAACTTTCCAGGGTGTTCTAGATATACACTAAAGTATTCAGAAGTGGTTTGCCATTCCCTTCCTCTGGGAGTTCTCTTGGGCTGTGCATCTTGTCCAAGGTGACACAGGCTGGCACAGTGGGGAATCGAACTCCCAACCTCTAGCTCAGCAGCTGGATGCCTAACTCATTAAGCTATTCAGCCAGCTAGCCATTGAAAAATAGGCTGGGTTTTCTTTTTCCTTGGCTTATAATATTAACTGCTTTTCCAGGTTTTACCCAGATTCTGACTCACTAAGCCAGATTCTTCCTATGCCCCTTTTCAAAATCCAAAGGACTTTGAGCTCTCCCTCTTAACCGTTCCCCATCTCACATGACAATATCACAACGATAATGTGTCCAGTTTTGGTTCTGAAGTTTCACAGTACAGAATGCTGCTAGATTAGCAGTTCTATATTCCAACAGGTATTAAAGAATAACCAGGAAGACTTTTCGTGAAAGTCGAAACGGAACAAATGAAGGAAGAAAATGCCAAAGTAGGATTGCAGTTGAACATTAAGAAAACAACCACCAAGATTACAGAAGAACTACACGACTTAAATGTTGATAATGAAGAAATTGAAATATTTAAATATGTTATATATTTTAGTTCATTCATCAATCCAAATGGAGACTGCAGCCAAGAAATAAGAAGGAGACAGAGATGTGGAAGGACAGCAATGAAGGAACTAGAAAGGATAGTCAAGTATGTGTCATTGAAGACTAAGACCAAGATCATCCACATTTTTGTATTTTTTGTATGGATGTGAAAGCTGGACTGTAATGAAAGCTGATTGGGGAAATAAATGGATTCATTTCGAATGGGGTTTTGAAGAAAAGCTTTGCAGATGTCCTGGACTGTCAGAAAGACAAACATGTGGGTCCTATTTATTTATTTATTTATTTATTGGACTTATATACCGCCCCATAGCGCTACAAGCACTCTCCGGGCGGTTTACAATTTTTAATTATACAGGCTACACATTGCCCCCCCCCCCCAGCAAGCTGGGTACTCATTTTACCGACCTCGGAAGGATGGAAGGCTGAGTCAACCTTGAGCCGGCTACCTGGGATTTGAACCCCAGGTCGTGAGCACAGTTTTAGCTGCAGTGCAGCGTGTTAACCACTGCGCCACGAGGTTCCCATGACCTTGCTCATTTGTTGTTCTGTAAATTGGTTCCATTCTCTTTTTGCCACTAAAACCCCATTGAAATATTTATGTTTTATGGACATGCTTCACTCCTAGCCCAGGGATAGCCTCCTCGGTCATTCTATATAACCTTGCGAAGTGTCAAAAATAGTGCAGTCCAGTAATGTGGCCAACAGTGAGAGATGCATTTTATCTGGCATCATAAAACGGCATGTTTTAATGTGTGAAAGACTGCTGTTAAAAGAAAGATCAGCATGTGGGGACCTAGAGAAAGAGAGAGACAAGAAAGGAAGAGAGCTTAGAAGATAATTTGCTTATGCAAAACATCACCTGCAGTGACCAGTAATCGGACAAAATTCTATAAATGTCTCCAAGAAAAATACCTCGACAAAGTGCCTGCAATTTCGTACAGCATGTGCACATATTTTCATTGCCTTCTGGTGAACTTGGGGCTTCTCGGTGTCAGTTTTATATGGCTTTTGCCTTGAAACTCCCTTGTTTCAATCCTCTAAAACTATCAAGGAGGACTCCACCTGCTTTATTGTTCCCATAAATTCCTATGAAATTGGTAGCTAAAGCCAATTTGTGTCATTCGGATTCTCTTTGTAGCCTAAACTAAATCTCCTGCCGTGTAGCCCAAAAAGTAGAATCCTATTGACACCAACATAACCACCTCTGTATTTTATTCTGTGCTTATTACAAGACCTTTGGGTTGTTTTTCCTTGAAAATGATTTTTCTGCTCTTACTAACAGGCAACACACAACAGAAGTGTGGTTTGTAGCAGGACTGTGCGGTCCTGGATCATGGCTTGAAGGCCTGTTAGCCAAAGATGATGCCATCTAGGTCTGGGACTGGGGGTGGGACTCAATGCAGAACATCAGAAACTGTCTAGTCCAATATTGTCAGCTTTGACTGGCAGTAGCCACCCAGATAGGATTCTTTCCTATTAATTCCTGCAGATCGTTAATGTTCCTTCTGTACTATATTCCCACCCAGATCTTAGCCAGGTCTGATCCTGCTTTGCTGCTTTGGTGTGGTATGACAGCAAAAGTAGAGAAGAGAACTGGGAAAGACAAAGAGGCAAACACCTTAAGACTTTTCTAATAATAACTGCATGCCGTCAGGGCAATTCTGACTTATAGCGACTCTTGCCAGGATTTTCCAGGTAGAGAATATACAGAAATGGTTTACCATTACCTTCTTTTGGGGGCATCCTGGGACCGTGCAGCATGCCCAGATTTCTTGGCACCTTTGAGGTGGCTAAAATCAGATGTTGGATGCTAGAATTGCTTTTGTTTAAATGTTAGAGTTGCTGGATTCCATCAATGCCAGTAACGAAGGCTCAGATGGCCTTGTGGGTCATTCTCTGTAGGCTGGTTGGTGTCAGAAGGCTGATCTCCAGGAGATCTGCCCTAGGAGTAAGGGAGATAACTACTACTCTTTTCTGCAGAGAGAAGCTGACTCTCTCTTTCAGTGCTACAAGAAAATCTTACCTTTTTTTGCCCTTGGAATCTCTGCTCTTATCTCCAATCACTAACTGGTGATAAGGGCACACTCTGCCTTTGCAGAAGTATAGAAAAACTGCTGTTTCATAATTCATAAATTGGAGTAGGGAATTCCCATCCCAGGAGAAAAAGAGGCTGCCCAGTAGTAGAAACTTCTTTTCTCTAGAATTGGATGACCCAACATCTGCTCTTAATTCAAATAATTCTTTAGAGAGAAAAGCAGGAGTCCCCCCCCCATGGCTGTGAATCAGATAAGGACCCTCAGATGGCAAGTCTATGCTATACATTTGTGAATTATCTGAAATACTATGAAGTGATTCCTTCTTTCCTAAGGAATAAAAATACTATGGCTGTTCACTATCACATTTGAATACGGGTGATGGAAGTGCCCCTCTTCATTTACAGGTCTTGCAAATGAAAAGCTGTGTCTTCTTTTATTGAGTCAACCCATCTGATGCTACTTCACTTGAACAGATAAGACTGCAAGACCAGGGTACTACCAGTCACATGACTGATTGTACAAAGGGGGAGGGAACTCTGCAGTTGTCCCATATGTAAAATCTGTGGCCTGTGCCTCTGAGCATCTTAGTTGGTAGGGAACTGGAAGGAGCGTAGAAGTGCCCAGAAAAATTCTGTCCCACTTAATTCTGAGAAATGCTGTGCAAGCAGACAGTAGCTTAGGTTAAGACCCATCAACAACAAATCTGCCACTGCATATCATCATCATCATCATCGTCGTCGTCGTCGTCGTCGTCATCATCATCATCATCATCATCATCATCATCATCATCAAGCAGAAGGTTTCCCTGCCCCAGGCAGCTTTTTGAAACCGTTTTTGCCAGCGTCCATGTAAAAACTGGTTTGAAGTGCCTCTCTTGGCCAGGTACGGCAATTTTAGTCTGAAAAAGTTGAGCTGCTGCTTATTTTCAGATAGGTCACGCTATGTTAGTCTGCTCGGCGAAAAACCAAACATGTAAAACAAACAAAGGCAAAAGTATTTTTTGCCCCCTTTCAGATGGACATTTTGGTCCGAGTTTTCTGAACAGGTATTGCAATCTGAGTTTTCCAAACAGGTCTCCAAAAAAGTGGAATGTAATCCAGAGGAGCTTATAAAGAGCAACATCTGTTTGTCTTGAAGGCAGACAATATTTCTGCCTTTGTTTTTGCTTCTGGTTCTTTCGAGTCCTTACTGAGACAGATGCTGAGCTCCGGAGCTGTACCGATAGCCCTTTCCTGCCTACTTCTCCTCCCTTAGCCTGGCAGCTCCGTTTTGACATTTGCATCTTAAAAACGCATCAGTTGTGCTACGTATCTGCACAGTTAATCATCACCTTCATCAGCTTAGAACTGCAGAGCTGGAAGGGACTCTATGGATCATTGTATCCAGCCCCTGTCAAGGAGGCACTGTGGGGAATCGAACTCACAACCTCTGGCACTGAGCTACCCAGCCGTTCCTTGAGCTATCCCACAGTCTCTTCCTTCCTTTTTTTTTTTTAAACCGAAAAGTAAGCACATCTTGGCATAAAATGCACAGTTTAATTTCCATCCAAATGAAGCAAATGTTTACCTAACCTAAGATCTCCTGCAGTTTTTCATCCTTTCCTACCACCAGCCTCTTGTCTGTTGCAGTTATTCTGTTTCCGTCTTCTTTTCAGTTCCTGCTTGTATTTCTTTCTTATTCTAAAGGGGCTTTAATCACCACCAGAAAAACCCCACAGATGCTTTCATTCGAAGACATTTTCTGATCTGCAGCTCCGAACTGTCTCTTTATATTATAATCCTTCACAGTTATATCCATAGATATACACCTTACTTCAGTTTCATTGTTCTCTCTCTCTCTCTCTCTCTCTCTCTCTCTCTCAGTCTCTCTTCCTTTTTGTTATCCTTTCTTGAAATTCCTTACATTTCCGTAGGATAAGGGTAGAGGCTTCCTTTTTTTTTTTTTTGATGGAGATAATATGATTTCTGAAATCTTCTTTCTGTCACATCAAAGAAGACTCCATTTCATTTGGCATATTTAATACTGAAACAATTCTTGCCTCTCCTTTGTTGGCGTTACAGCGGCTTTATTGAGCGAATGAGATATTTAATTAAGCATCGTGTGAGGCGGTGCTTTTCCTTCTTCTAGCAACCTGGCTTTCTGTAACTAATTTACTGGCTTATAAGAATTAGCGTCTCCCCTTCCTATTTACCTGCTTGTTCTATTCTTCCTCGTTATCAGGAGATTAATTCAAAACAAATGGATTAACGCGAGAGTTAGATTGTCAAGATCCTAAACTGTCTTGACATCCGTGAAACATTTTTCAAATGACTGTTTAGAACCATTGGAAAGTGTGAAGATTATGTTTATTTCATAATCACTGTTTTGTTGCCATCTCCCCAAATCCATGTGATTGCTTTTTTTTAAAATAAAATAAAATAAAATAAAAAATGCAAGGGAGAAAAAGAAATGGCACCACGTATGCTAAAAGCAGCCAGCTCCAAAACAATCCCATATTGCCCAGAATTTTAAAAAGGGACAATGATTACAGAATGAAATACATGAAGCAATAAATTGTTCTCGCAATGGCGGTGGCGCTGGCTTGGTGCCAAGGTGTTAACAAACTAAAAATGTTGCTTACTGTTTTCTTCCTTCCTCTGTGAAGGTCATGGCTGCCGTAGACAGCAGACACTGGATTATTCATTCATTCATTCATTCATTCATTCATTCATTCATTCATTCATTCATTCATTTGCAGTATCTTCCATTTATCCATTTATTCATCGGATTGCACCAATAACCATCCCAGTAATAGGATTATCAAATTTGCAGACGATACTACACTAGTAGGACTTATCTCTGGGGATGATGAGTCTGCGTAGCGGGACGAGGTATTACAGCTATCCCGCTGGTGCAAAAAAAACAATCTTTTATTTAACATCCAAAAAACCAAGGAATTCATAGTGGACTATAGGAAAAAAAGAGCAGACATTCAGCCACTGTATATAGATGGAGTTTGTGTGGAACAGGTGGTTGAATGTAAGTTTCTTGGGACTATCATAACAAATGACCTGACTTGGAGTGCAAACACCGCTGCGTTAATCAGGAAGGCACAACAACGGTTGTATTTTCTAAGGATTCTTAGAAAGCAACAATTGACTGAGAGTTTGTTAATCACCTTCTATCGGAGTTCGATTGAGAGCATATTATCCTACTGTCTCTGTGTATGGTTCACGAGCTGCACAGTGGCAGAGAAAAAGGCAATTCAAAGGGTGATTAAGACGGCCCAAAACATCATTGGCTGTTCACTCCCCTCTTTGGAAGAATTGTATAAGAACAGATGTAAGAGGAAGATATCTAACATACTGAAAGACTCCTCTCATCCGGGATATCAGCTCTTTAAACTATTACCATCAGGAAGGAGATTCAGGGTATTGAAAGCAAGGACAAGCAGATTCAAGAACAGTTTTTACCCAAGTGCAGTATTGAGTTTAAATGTGGGGCCATAGGTTTTTGGTGGATTTCAATTGCTGAGAGAAAACGGGGTATCTATATTTGGATGGTGAAAGTTGTGTATATTTTAACTTTTTTTTTTGTAGTGTTGTCCAGTTTTACCTTGGGGAAGAGCACCTCATTTCGTTGCACCCACTTGTGAGCGCAATGACAAATAAATTTCTTATGTCTTATGTCTTATGTCTTATGTCTTATGTCTTTCTTTAAAAATAATGTCCTTGGTTAAAAATCTTGTAAGGGGAATGGGGAATTCTTGTGCATTTCCCCCATCCAGTTTTAAAAAATAAAGCAGATCTCCAGGTTTGGAAGACAGAAGAAAGCTACATTTGGGGAAACCAAATGGATGGTCCCAAGGCTCAGCTGGTCAACTGATCCCTTCCTCCTTGTGCATCTATCTAGGCTGCTGTAGCTGATATTTTTAAAGCTCTTTTATAGATCTAGTGCTCTGCATAAATCAAAATAAAAACACGTCTCCGGTCCAGAGATTAACCATCTGAGAGGCCAGATACCTGAGGAAATGGCAGAAAGATAGAACAGACTGAGGAGTCCACAAGTGATAAAATGAACTCCAAAAGTCATTCAAACCCAATTTTGATTATGCTAATAAGGGAAAATATACTGAGATATCTTCTATGCCATAGCTGGGAGAGAGACTCCAGTGTGCTGCTGTAGGATTTAAATGTGTGTTTGCATAAATCTTCAGTATAACTAATAATAATTACACATCATCAAGTGAGTTCTGATTTATGGTGACCTTTCCTAGGGTTTTTAGTTACAGAATACTCATAAGTAGTATACTGTTCTCTTTTTCTGAGGGCACCCTGGACCTGTGCAGCTTGCCCAAGTTTACACAGGCTGGCTGGTCTCCTAAAAAACACCACGGGGAATTAAACTTCCAAATTCTGGCTCTCTAGCCAGACACGTAACTCGCCGGGCTATTCAGTCAGTACCAATTTATCCACTATTTTCAGTCAACCGCAGGTTTCTCCATTTACTTGAATTACGCATAAAATCCTAGGATCATATGACCTCTGAAGGATGACTAGGTTCCTTCTTAGCATGGCCGACATTCTATGCACCATCATGTGACGGCTTGGACAGAGGAGAAAATGACAGGATCTTCTTCCTAGAAAGTGAGTAGAAGGATGGTGGCCACCCACAATAGGATGATAATGTCCTCAAGGACCAATTGATAATCCTGGTGATGACCTTGGGGAGTGAAATTTCCTCTTAGGGCTGCTCCTCTACCATTAAAGGGAAATCATTATGTCTTCATAGTTCAGATGCCATCTTCCTTAACCCATCCTTCCTATTCTGATTATGTTCAATGGACTACGATTACTGCTTAGGAGAATAGGAGAGAAATTTACTGACATGTGTGACTGGGCAGTTTGTGTGTTTTTGTATTGCCCCAAAGCAAGGCTATGGTACGGGTGGGAAAGCTGGACAATGAACAAAATCCATTTGGAATGTGGTGTTGGAGGAGTGTTTTATAGACACCATTGATTGCCAGAAAAAGCAGTATATAAGTTAGAGAACAAATCCATCTGGATCTCTTGCTAGAATGCAAAATAACTAAATGGAGGCAGTTGTACTTTGGGCACATAAGAGGAAGATAAAACTCAATTGGGGGGGGGGAATAATAATGCTAGGAAAAGTGGAAAGGAGTGCGGAAAGATGAAGATCAGATGGGTCAACTCAATAATAGAAGCCACACCTTTTCATTCACAAGACCGGTTAATGACTGAATGTTTTGGAGGCCATTGATTCATGCAGTTGCCAGAAAAGCAATATATAGACATGGATATTTATTCTTTTGTTGTTCTAATTATTATTTCTGTCACAGTGATGATATGGGTACCATTGTGGACGATGGGTCAGATTTCTCTCAAGGGGCGAGTGGAGTAGACAAGTCTGCTATTCAAAAGCAGAAAAACATCCCCACATGGGTGTTCTCTGGCGGAGCCTCAAGGCTTCACCCCACCTTGGGAACGGATGCGTTCCACATTGATTGGTCATGTGAATGACCCACATGTTTAGTTGGGTTTAGAGCTGGCCAGTAATTGCGGTGGCCAATGCCTTTCCCATGTACGCTATGCCATGGGGCAAAAACTCTGAAGAAAAAACTATAAGGGATATTTATAACCTTCCTTTACTCTGTTTGACTGATAGCCCATCCCACTTGCCAGCAAAATGCTGTGGATTGTACTCCTCCAAATAGGTCCCAAGTCTACCAAAGAGGAACTTTTCTCTCTGTAGCTCCTTGGGGTTCCTCCTTCCATTCTGGGCAGACTGATAATCCTTTCATTGGTGTTCCTTCTTTGAGGAGTCATAACCTCCCAGCACCCCACATCCTTTATCCAGTGGACCCCTGTGTTCTTTCCCTGGCTGTTCCCCGACCCTTCTTGGAATCCTCTGTGGATTAAATGGGATGTCTCCCTTGCTCCTTCTGCCTCTCCCCAGAGCTACAGCATCTCTTTGTTATTATGGATGTGCGAGGCAGGACATTAGCCAGAGAGAGGCTGACATTTTGATTGCTCTTGCTTTTGCTGATTAGTTAATGTTTGTACAGCCGCATGAATGTATATAGGCGATAAGCACCGGTGTTATTAGTGTGCTAAACAGTCACTTTAAAAGATGTTTTATTGGCACATTGCAAGAGTCAGGTCACATATTAAACAGTACTGGGGAGATTACAGTGTCAGAATATTGCTGAGGGTGGCTGTGTCTACAAGTTAACGGAGGACGTCTCAAAAGGAATTTGTTCTGCACAGTTTTGGACCAGGGATGATGGGGCTGCATTTTTAAATCTGTTTCCCCATATATATTTTCAAAAAAATCCACAATGTGTAAAAAGACAGGGGCGCAGGGCAGAGTGTACAGTTGTAAGAAAGGTGAGCACAGTCCCTGCTAATTAATAATTTTTAAAAATTGTGAGATTCCCCACAAGAACCTGCAATCTGAAATGACGGTGGCCATTTTGAAACCGCCAATCAGCTGTTCAAAAAACGTCATTTTGCGAAGAATCAGTGCCCGAAGCAGGGAACTGATCATCACAAAGCGAAATTTCCCCATTCAGATCATCACAAAAAGATCATCGTTATATTATTCAACTTTGATTGTTTCTTTTATTGTAAACCACCCAGAGTAGTGCTATGGCACTAATGGTAGTGATATATAAATTAATTAAATAATTAATTAAATAATTAGACAGACAGACAGACAGACAGACAGACAGATAGATAGATAGATAGATAGATAGATAGATAGATAGATAGATAGATAGATAGATAGATAGATAGATAGATAGATACTAAAGTTGTGACTTACTGCCTTGTTACATTCTAGATTTCAGCTCAAGCCTTTGTCCTTCTGCTGGCATTATCTTCAGAAATTATTTAAAAATTATCTATAGAACTGGGTGTGGATTCCGGTGTTATCTAGTACTTTTAACACTTGATCTAATCTAGTTTTTGGTTTGCATAGTGGAACACAACTGTGGGACACAGGCCGAAAATCGTCTGCTTTAAGTGCATGAATCAATTTCCATCAATATCTGTTGTTCTGATAATGTCTAGCATCATAAGATCCTTAAAATATAAACGGAAGCATGACATAGTTTAGATAATGTTTTTGCTTAATTTCCCAAAGAAAACCCCAACAAACTATATCATTATATTTTGTCGTCACTGGAATGAAAAGGAACAGAAGGAGACCATTAAACTCCACTCACTTTGAATATTGAAATACCACTGAAATATATGAAAGCCTTTATATGACTGATAAGACTAAATACTCTTTCTGAATCTTTTTCCCAGAGAAATTACTTATCTGAAAATTAATGACCATGTTTCTTTGGGGCAATCACAGAATATAGCGAAATTCAATATGGTAACAAAACCCACCGTTGTTAATGATAAGCATTCAGGCTTACCTGAAGGTAATTCTGAAGATGTTCATAAACTTTTTTCTGGTAATAAGAACTGAGTTCCTGGTAGCAGGAAATCTAGCAAATACTATATTCACCTGGAGATATTCACAAAGAAGAGGTAGCTCATCTGGGGGGAAATGGCAATTTTTGAAAGGGAAGGTCAAACTAGACAATATACTAGTATATAGTATTTCCTCACCTACACATCTTGCATTTAGCATGCTCTATTTTCTGATTACTCATTGGAAGTTAATGTGTAACCTATTTCCAAGTCTGATTGCTGAGCCATTCATCTTTGGGGAAATGCCATTGGAAGAGGGGAAATACATGTTCTTGTTAATGTCTAGTTAGACTCTCAGATCTTCCCGGGGGAGATTTCATCTAGTGCAGCCATGAGCAAGCTGTGACTCACTGAGGGCTGCTGGACTGAAATTCTTATTTTAATGGATTCGCTTACGCCCTCTTCCTGCCTCACCAGGCAATCTAGCTCAGAGTTTTACAAAGCTGCTCTGGAAGGAAACTGCTGGGACGAGGTGAGATGGTGAAGGCTTTTATATATAACTTAGAATTTGGTTCTCTCTAATGGCCAATCTAAGGACGTGGTGGCGCTGTGAGTTAAACCGCAGAAGCCTCTGTGCTGCAAGGTCAGAAGACCAGCAGTCGTAAAATCGAATCCACGCGACGGAGTGAGCTCCCGCCGATTTGTCCCAGCTCCTCGCCAACCTAGCAGTTCGAAAGCATGCAAATGCAAATAGATAAATAGGTACCACCTCGGTGGGAAGGCAAAACGGCGTTCCCTAGTCACGCTGGCCACGTGACAACGGAAAACTGTCTTCGGACAAGCGCTGGCTCTACGGCTTGAAAAATGGGATGAGCACTGCCCCCTAGAGTCAGACACGACTGGACTAAAAATGTCAAGGGGAACCTTTACCTTTACCTTCATTTAATACTTTAAATATGTTTAGACCATGGATAAATGAAACAGCAGATATTGATCCAGGGGATACAGGGGTCCTACTGTATAATGTCCAATATTTTCTTGGTTTTTTGGCATCTGCAGGAGGATGGGAAGTGATTCCCCATGGTTATCATGTTTCTATTGTGCACATCAGCAGGAGAACAGAGATGGGGGGCTCTTTCTCCTCAAGCTCAGGTAGGAAGGCAAACAGAACTGAGCTAGCTGTAAGTTTGGTGTTGTCACATTCAACCAAAAGGAGAAACTGTGGCTGCACTGATGTCAAAATTCAGATAGGACCTTTTGCGAAGGTTAGCAGCCCAGTTTGAATCCTGTTGAGTAGGTTCATGGTGGAAAGAGCAAAGCTGTGGAAGTTATTGTTTTGAAGCAGTTAACCCTGATTATTATTGCAGGGAGAAAAAGTTGTTGCCCTTATATACAGTGGTGCCTCACTTAGCGATGTTAATCCATTCCGGAAAAAACATTGGTAAGTGATTTAATTGCTAAGCGATTTAAAAAAGCCCATAGGAACGTATTAAAACACGTTTAATACGTTCCTATGGGCTAAAAACTTACCTTAAAGTGAAATTCCTCCATAGTGGTGGCCATTTTGGGTGCCTCTACAGTGAGGCAAAACAGCAGCGGCCATTTTGTTTTTGCGGCGGCCATTTTGGAACCGCCAATCAGCTGTTTAAAAAAGTTCACTTTGCCATGATCGCTCCCCCGCGATCATCGCAAAGCAAATTTTAGCCATAGAGGACATCGCTAAGCGATCACTCCAGCGATGGCCAAAAGTCCATCGCAAAGCAATTTCATTGCTCAACGGAGCGATCGCTAAGCGAGGCACCACTGTATATGCTTTTTTTTTTTTTTTGCTTTCAAGTTTCAGTCCAAAATTTTGAAAAGAAAGGTTTAGTAGAGGTATAGAAAAAGCTTTCTGTGTTTCAAATACTAGACCTTGGAAGTGATGAATTACAAATAACATAGTTCCCTGAAATTATATTTCGGCTTTTCTTTATTGATGGAATTGGTTGTGTGGTCTTTCGGTTTTTCTGTTTTTTTTAAATTACTGACAAGATTGATTTTGAAGGGATATTTTAGAGGCAATTTGACAGCAACTTCATCATCTTATTCCTTCTGTTGATCACAAAATTAACAATTTTTCACTCCTAAGTAATTTTTTAAAAAAGTAATGGGAAACACTTCTCCCTTCAGCAATGATGCAGTTAGGCCATGGACCCTGTGTAGTTTGAAATCTGTGGAGAACTCTTATGCCCCCCCCCCAAAACCTAACTGTAGAGTATAAACAGTTGATTAAAACATACATAAACAAACACACATATACACACCTTCCCCAACCGGGGATCAGCACACTTCCTACAATAGGGCCCTAGGTAAGCCTGAGACTCACCTTCCTCAGGTTATTTCCTTGAGATAAATAACAGCACAGTATTTGCTGAATATATTTATTGGGGAACACACACACACCCTGCTCATCTATAACCAGAACTGTGCTGCTCAGATCCGTCCAATTCAAGGGAGACGTGTACTAGCAAATGTGCCCAGCTTCACCTGGGTTAGAAACTAATTGGTTCTACTCTGTCTCTTCTTCCACTGCCCTAAGGTCACTAATATGCATGGACCATTTCATATTTCTAGCTTTTTGGGAGAATTTTGAAGAGGAAACAAGAAAACACACAGAGAAACAAACACACTTCAGTTTTATTCATAATATTCATTTATTTCTCTCTGGGAAAGATATTTTAGGACTTGCTTTTTTACACATCCCTGTTTTCTTATCAGAGATGTACATATGCTGAGAAGAAAGGAAAACACATCACTGAAGCCACACATTAGACAATGAGGCAATCCTATTTAGGCTGCCATATCAAGGTCAGGAGACATCACAGCCATGATGGGAGAAGAAAAAGTTCCGACATCATTGGAGGGAGAGAACATTTTGAGGAAATGGAGATGGTACCAAGGGAAATTACAGACTTCACCGAAAATGTCACCCTCAAAACAGTGATTGAGGATTTAGTACTCGAGGAAAAAAAATACTTTTCGAAGTGTAAGCATTTTCCTATGGAAAACTGACTTAGGAAGCAAGGCGGGGAGAAAAAGGTTTGAGCCAGAAAGCACACCTCACTCCAAATATCTTTAGTATTCAAAATTATAAATAAGCATTGCTTTTGGTGTCACCAGTTGGTATGTGCAATGCAGATCATAAAAGGAGTAAGATGAAAGTGAATTTAATTCAGTTTCTTCCATACAATCAACTATGATTTGAGGACTTTTAAAAATTGCTATTCCATTGTTGATGTATTTCCGTTCATGCCCTCCCAACTGAAATTCGTCTGGCGCTGACGTTGATGACATTTCGGTGCCAGGTCAAAACCTTCCTGTTCCAGAAGGCTTTTAATTGAAATAACAACTGTGGGTCCTATTGGTGGCAATTTTAATTGTATTTTAATTGTATTTTAATGGTATTTTAATCATTTTATTGTAGGCCGCCCAGAGACCTCTGGGTAGAGTGGGCGGCATATAAATTAAAATAAATAAATAAATAAATAAATAAATAAATAAATAAATAAATAAATAAATAAATAAATAAATATGGGTAGAATACTTCTCTCCCTAGACCTGAGGCAAGGATTATGTGGATCTCCAGATGTTCTCAGACTGCTCTTCCCATTATCTGTCACCATTGGCTATATAGGCTAAAGCTGTTGGAAAATGTAGTCCTACCACATCTGGAGTATCTCATATTCAGAGCTGCAACACACAAACACCCTGAACAGCTACTGTGGTTCTTTCCAGAGATTGCTACTTCCTCAGTGCTTGTTCTGATGAGTCCTCAGGGCTGTTCATTGGGAATTGTCGTGCAAAAGGTATACAGAAGTTGGGTTGTTGTTGTTTTAATGAAGAGGTAGCCGTGTTATTTTGTGCAAGCATATCAGACAAAATCCAAAGCAACAAAGCAAAACAAATTTTAAAAGATAAAAACATGTGACACCTTAAAGGCTAACTCTTATATTTAATGTGGGCTTTCATGGACAAGTCCACTTCATCAGACGTGTAGAAAAAAAATGAAATATTGGATGAAATACCAATTTCACAAGTAAAACATGCTAAATATTTGTTGGCTCTAAGAGTCTTGGAAGTGTGGTACATCTCACAGATGTTGGCTGTATTGTAATTAATTGTCCCATTTCTCTCCTAAAGGTATGTAGGACTGCAGACTGTCACTGAGGACGTGATCTTCAAAACAATAGCTGAAATCCTATTGTGTAACTTACGCTGTCTACAGCCAATGGCATGATCAGCCACAGTGATTGATTAAACACACAACAAACAAAGAAAAATCTGAATCCTCCCCGTAGGTCCCAAGGTTCCCATAGGATCCTTCATTGTGGGGAAAGTGCTAGGAGTCACAAGATGGTGGTGGTGAGTCTTCAATTTTCATGGCTGCTGGTAAAATCATCCTGTTAGCTGTGGGTTTTTTTTAAATTAAACTTCCCACCCATCCCATGCCCCCCAGTGGCTTCCACACAACAGAAAGGATCCAACAGAAACTTCGAGATTGATGAATTAAAAAAAATGAGTTCCCAAAAATAAATCACCATGGCTGATGACATCATTGGCCTTACATGGCATAATTTCTAGCAACAGGATTTCAGCCATTATATTGCTGCAAGAGGAATAAACTTAAGTGATGTCTGAATTTTAGCCCAGAATCAGGCCCTGGATGAGAGTTTCTGGGAGTAGTAGTCCAGAAACGGAATGCTTCCAAGAGCTGATCAGGTCATCCATCATTTGTTACAGCTCAAGAAGTGAGAACAAGCTAGAGGCAGACATACTGAGAACAGCAGCAGTACCTATGCTAGCACAATACAGCATTAGGTCAATGCACAAAATTCATTGGAGAAGAACTACAGACTGATCCAGGTCAGTAACTGTCGAGGCGTTAACACATTCTATTAATAATTTTGGCTAGAGGCAGTTTGTATTTGTATGTATATTCCCTGCTAACTCTCCCTTCAGAGACAGAATGACAGCCTGTGGTGGCCTTGAGTGTACAAGGAGAACAATCAAGAAGGATGTTGTCAGCACAAAACGTACAGTTTTTCTTCAAGGTTAAATCGGAAGAGAAAACAAGGGGGCCTAGTACACCTCTCTTTTTTTGTACTGGGAGCCTTCAGTCGACTCCATCAGCCTTCAAGACTGAGAAAATGACACACACGCTTTGCCACAGAATGCAATTTGGATTACCAACAAACACAAATGTCACCGTTTGAGCAATTTGCCCTCAGGCAGAGATCAAGGAGGCTTATTTGGAGATGTGTGAGTTTAAATTTGCCTTAACAATTAAAGATCAGCCTGCTGGATTTGTTGTGGCTTTCTTTCGCTGGACACTCTGAGGCAATGTGAAACCCCTTAGCTTGGTGTTCAGCATTCCCTCAGACATCTTGGAGGAGGAGGATTACAGGCCAATTTTTCAGAGAGGAGCCATAATTGGAGGTGGGTTGTGGGTTTTTGGACCATGATTTCTAGCCTCCCACATCTGGCATTTCTAGGAGCTATGCTAGCTGTGAAACTCGGGGAGTCATAGTCCAAAGGAACCTAAGTGTCCCAGCTCTGCCCGTTTGCCATACTCTACAACACTGGTCCCCGACCTTGGGCCTCCAGATGTTCTTGGACTACCACTCCCAGAAGCCTTCACCGCCACCTCTGCTGGCCAGGATTTATGGAAGCTGAAGTTCAAGAACATCTGGAGGCCCAAGGTTGGGGACCAGTGCACAAGATGCTGTTGATCAAGACGTGTATCTTCTAGAAAACAGAACCTGCTCCTCTAGGGTCAATGGCATATTGCTAATTATAATGAGACCTGTATAGCTCATTCTTCTATCTAAGAAATTTCTATTTAAGTAATTTCAGAACATTTCAAGTGTTTTGAGTGTTTAAGCTGAGTATTTTGCCTTCAGCAGTACCCCAGAGCACATTCTGGGGCATCCTTTGTCGACAAAATGCTGCCCAACTACCTCATGTTCTTTTTTCCTGGAGTGGAGACCAAATGGCCCAGTTCAGGTTCAAAGACTCGCCCAGAACTTCCCACCCCATTAAAGCCAATGAAAGTTGTCTGTGATTGAAATGAAATTTTCTCCCTTTCGTGTAAATTTCAGGGCCATCCTGATGAGTGGTGGGACCCACAATATTTGTTATGCTGGAACTCTTTACCTTCCTACGTAGATTGCTGATTTTTTCCCTCTCCCTTAGCTACAATGGGAATGCAGGCTCGGTTAGTAGGTGCTACAGGACAATTTATTTCTATTTTCTGGGATATACAATAGTAGCAAACTATCTGAGAATATGAGGTTTTAACTCATGATTAATTAAATACATCACCGTTACCCGACTGTCCCCACCAAATGAGGTGAGGCAGAAAATATCTTTTTTCCTGGTGAAACTCTGCCTCTGGTTTGCCCCTTCCAAAATGGACTCAGCTGGCACTGGAGGTATGGTCATCTCAGTGCTATACAGAGATACTTTTAGTTTCCTACCCATTTTAAAAGCTATCTTGAAGTATTTTGGAATGTTTCACTATTTAAATCCTTCTATTGCCTGTATTACATGCTCAGTCCATTGTTTTATTGCTTTGTGTTTTACAAACATTTTAATGTAGTGTAGACTGCCCAGAAAATTCTGATCATCAGGTGCCTTCTTCAGCCTTGCTGCAGTTTTTATTCTTTGCTGTCATAAAATTGAAAGAAACTTTGAAAGGGCTTCCATTACAGTGCGTAAGAATTACTCTGTTGGTGGAAACTAAGGTCCATCTACCCAAGCATTCTGTGTGTATGTATGGACACCAAGATACCACTAGGTATTCACCAACATAGCACAAATGACTGTCTTCTTGTGTTGTTTCAGGAACAGTGCGGTGCAATGGTTAGAGTGTTGGATCGGGGCTGGGGAGATACAAGCGATAGTTTCCACTCAGCCACAGAGCAGACTTAGTGACCTTCAACCAGTCATTCCCATTCAGCCTGCACTACCTCATTGTTGTTAGGAAAAAGGCCAGCCAGGTGGGTCACCCTGAGCCCATTGCAGGGAAAATAGAATATAAATGTAACAAATGTATAAATAAAAAAAGCTGGCGATTAGTGATAGACTGCACCAGTTGAGGGAGGTTCTGTTTAGCAGTCATGACTTGTAGCAATTAACAAACCTATCTCCTTTCATCATTTTCATGAAACACCACCTAAAAGTTTCCGTAGGTGATAGCCACTTTCTTCCAAGGGTGGTTTTTAAAGTCAATTTTTAGCCTGATAGGAACAATTGCAAAAGACTGTTTATGTTTCATAAAGCTTCTTTCATAAGCCCTGTCTTAGAAGGATTTAAAACAAAAACGGAAAAAAACAGACACATCCCTACACAAATAGCATTTGCAAGAAAGAATGACTTGGCTTTTTATTACAGTCCTAATTTTAGCTTTTCCCACTGTTGTCCCCCACAGTTTCCTGGGACTTTTAATGGCCAGCGATTGAGAATTCTGATAAAAGCTTATGTAAGGATTAAGGGCGGCCTGCATCTTACTGTCCATCATGTTCAGCTTTATCGTTTGCCATCACAAAATGGAGGCCAAGAAAAAGTCAACCGGGGTTAGGATTATAAGAGAGGGGGAAAATTGGCTGAGGCCTGATGAATGACTGAGAATAATCAAGCCATTTTATCATTCTCAAAAAGATGTGGGGCATTTTATGCCAGAAAAAGGAAAGAAAAATAACATTCTATTAACCATTTTCTCTAGCTAACATTTATTAACTGACCAGCCTGTTAAGTGAGGCTGACATAAATGGTCGCTGAGGCAAAAACAGGAGGACAGTCCGGGGCGGCTATGAAAAGACAAGGAAGCCGGATAGGCTGTGACACCACCACCACCTCCATAAGATTTATGGCCATTGCTGCTGCACTTTGTCAGGCAATGGTGATGTACTGTGGCAGCTTCTTTGGCTGTAGCTTGCATGCGGAGACTCAGCATCCGTGAAAGTGTAGACTGGTGAAGACAGTTGCAGGAAACTGGCTGTGGGGAGCCAACCTCCTTTCTCAGGGGGAAGAACTGCTTTTATTTATTATTTCATACCTGTATCCCATCTGTAAGGCAATGTTCAGTTCATACGATTGCACTCTGCTCCCTCTTTACATTGATACTCATTTCCCACCCTAATATCGTTAATGATGTATTAGTCTTTTGAAACGCAGTGTGTTTAGAACTCTCCAGCATAATTAAGAACTGGATATCAAAACTTTGCACTCCTCCTATTCTTTCTGAGAAAAATTAAAAAGAAGAAGAAAGGATTGTGGGGGAAATCCTTTGCACTCATGTTCCTCTCCGGATTGTCTGCAGGTATTTTGTGGGGGTGGAGGATTAAACCATGTGTGAATGCATGTTCCATCTGCAAAAATGAAAAATCAAAAGTGGTGTGCTTTGAGGTGGGGACATGGATGAATGTTTGTTTTCCAGAATCTTCCTGATGGAATGCGCCAAGAAGTGCTCATGAAAATTTGTTTTTGACTCTTGATTCATTTCACATGGATTCCTTGAACATGCACTATAAAACAGGCATCCCTGGTTGGTTGGTTGGTTGGTTGGTTGGTTGGTTGGTTGGTTGGTTGGTTGGTTGGTTGGTTGGTTGGTTGGTTGGTTGGTTGGTTGGTTGGTTGGTTGGTTTGGCTTGGCTTGGCTTGGCTTGGCTTGGCTTGGCTTTTATACCACCCGTCTAGATGTAGTTTACAGTCCAAAAAAGCAATAAAATTAAAAACATCAATCAAAAAAAACTAAAGCAAACATAATCCAAGATGGAAAAACCAAGGGAAGAAATTAAGTAATGCCAGGAGGGAAGGCCTACCTGAAGAGCCAGGTCTTCTGTTTATTCTTAAAAATTCCCAGTGAGGGAGCCAGGCGGATCTCAGGGGGAAGGATGTTCCAAAGTTGAGAGTAGCATATTCAAATTAAGGACACTATGATTTTTTAAATTGATCCATTAGTGCTCAAAACAATGGATATGAAGGGCAGGGAAACCAGGTAAGTTGCCAGTTTAGATCTAAAAACTACCATATTTGCCAATGTATAAGGCGACTGGGCGTATAAGATGACCCCCCCCAACATTTCCACTGAAAATGTAGAGCTTGTTACATACTTGCTGTATAAGACTACCCCCTCTTCCGCATGCGTGATTCTGGTTCCTTTTGCTGGGAGAGAACGAGGGTTTGCTGGACGGGCACCCGGCGTACAAGACGATACCCCCACTTGGAGGCATGTTTTTCAGGGCCAAAAAGTCGTCTTGTACGCCGGCAAATACGGTACTTTCATTTGATTGTTTGAGGCCGTTGCAAATGAATGAAATACATGCTTTTTAAAAATTGTACTAAAGCACCCTAACTAAATTATTAGAACTACCCTGGATGAATTTGACCAAACTCCAGGAGGCAGTGGAAGATGGGAGAGCCTGGTGTGCTCTGGTCCATGGGGTCATGAAGAGTCGGACATGACTTAACGACTAAACAACAACCCTGGATGAACCCACGGCCCTTCTATCCTGTTTCATCAGAATAGAAACGGGCTCCCACTCCCTCAGAACACCACTTGAATGAAATGCTTTTTCTCTGAAGATGCCGGCCACAGAGACTGGTGAAACGTCAGGAAGAACAACCTTCAGAACACGGCCAAAGAACCTGAAAAACCCACAACAACCATTGTGGGAGCGTTGTGGGTTAAAGAGCAGCATGCAAATAATAACTGACTAAACATAAATCTCAAATTGCACAGAAGGAATGAGAAAACTTTGAGTCTCTTCCAGATGGACAAATCTGTCAGTTATGTTCTGATCCCACCTTTTTGCTTCTGCTTCAAAAATACCATGTTCTTTCTCTCCTGAATAGGAAGAATTTTTGCCAAGTAATTTTTTTCATTTTTTTTTACAAAAACTTTTCCCTGTCCCTGGGTACCCAGGGTGTGGAGCCAAAGTAAAACCTGGGCAGCCCAGTTCCTCAAGACACTTTTGTTGTTAGTGGATAACCCTACAAGTAGGAGGAGTGGACAACTGGACAAGAGCTCATGTGGTTTTTATATAGATTGTAAAGAAATATATTCATGGTGCAGTGTGGTGCAGTGGTTAAAGGGTGGAAGTTGGCATTCAGGGAATTAGTTTGAATCCTATGCCAACGCTATTCAATTACTGTATTCTGAAAACACAGGAAAAATATGTGCAATGAATGTAGTGTAGCACATTGGTTAAAAGGCGGACATGAGAATTCAGAGTCATGGTTTGTAGCCCACTCAGCTATGACAGGTGTTTGTTATTTTATTTATTTATTTAAAATATTTTTGCCTCCCTTTTCTCCTCAAAATGACCCAATACCATGTTTTTTGCTTGCTATTTATTCCCTCAGCTGTTTCATACTCTTAAGGGAGCCTGTTGCCTTTAGGTGTACAGGAGAGTGATGTGGGGAACCAAGATAGAGCTTCCAGTCATTTAGCCATCATCCGTGAAACAGGAGGGAAGCCATACTCCCCTCAGCCTCAGGCAGCAACATAATGTATCTTCACCTGCTGCTCCTTTTCAATGCCTAACCTCCTGAGAAGTTTGAGGAGAAAACAGGCACACATTATACATGCTGTGCATTCCTTTGATATGGATTAAAATACAAATGGAATAAAGAATTAGATTAATAAAGTCCACACTTTCCCATCCACGCGGTAGGAGGTGGTATCCCTCCACAGCACGCGCAGAATTAAGGCAATAAAAGCATACACATTTGCTGCACCAGCCAATCAAATCACCACTTATCTGCTATCGGAATATAGCTATGCTCGGCTTACAGGAGAGGGGGGGGGTGTCTTCTCTCTGGTGACCTTTGCAAAAAAACATCCGGTGTCTCCAATAATTAAAAAATAACCACTGTGAAGCGTTTTTCGAAAATGTGCAAAATGTCTGCCTTTGTGCACAGAGGAGGTTCAGATGGAGAAATCACTCGTGTGCCTGCAGACAAGGGCTGTGCTCTCTGTATGTGTGCGCATGCAATATATGCCAACAGCTAAGGGAACTGACGGGAGGGGATTTGCACCGCTCCAAGCTTTCACGCTGTTTGAAATTCACAAAAGCCAGGCCTGCCTTTACAAATCAGGGCCAGGGAGAGGTCAGCTAAGTTATATGGGCTGCCTCTTGATTTGTTTTAACACCTTCTTCTCCTGCTGTGGCGCTCTGAGGCACTGTGAGCATGAATCAAAAGTTAGTTGTCTATTTCAATCAGATTTCATATAGTGTAGATTGGAGTTACCGGGAGGTAATTTACCTTGCAAAATGGAGACATGCTAGGCGTAATTTGATCACGATAAATGGGGAAAGAGTAATTACTAAGGCCAAATTAAATTGCCTTGTGGTAAATAATGCATGCATCAAGAAGACTATGAGTAAAGTAGGTAAGCCATAGCTGTAACAGTGTAAGTTCTCTTTACTTGGAGCCAGAGGTGATCCAAGTTTGTTTCAGAAGAACAGCAGCTAGAGTTAAAACCACTTTAAAAATAGTGTAGAATTGCATTGTCTTCTGAAATGGACTGCAGTGATTTCTAACCTTTTTGAGCCCGAGTGCCCAAACTGAAAATATAAAAAAAGAAAAACTAGTGGTCGGCTGCAGAAGCGGCAGTAGAAGGGGGAATCCCGAGCATGGATGTGTCTGGTAGCTGATAAATAGGGCGAAATGATCAGCTGATGTTTCTTATGGGAATGATTTGTCTAATCATGTGGAGCGCTCTCCTGAATGTCTGGAAGAAGCTATACCATTTCTGTAGTCATTTAAAAGGTTGTGTCCTGCCATCCATCTAGAGATTTCCGGAAAATAAAACAACTCAAATAATTATTATTTCTGGATTGCTAGAAAGGTAAACAAAGATGTGGTTGATGAGATCAATACTTTCTCTTCCAATGGAAGGAGCAAGACTGGGAAGATGCCTCCTTCCTTCACTCTGCATTAAAAAGAAGAAGAAGAAGAAATAGCCAAAATTCAAATCCCACCAATAGCAAGCCAAGGTCAATAAATACCACCATTTGAGAATGAGAAGGAAATCCATGAAAAAGCTGGGCAAAGTCACAAGGAGAATGGAGTGGCTAACTAAGGAAGGTGAGAGGGGCCAGATTAGAACTCTGGGGAAGCAATATTTAGCTCCAGGACTGCCAAATCTCTGTTCTAGTGGATCTAGTTTAAGACATCCATTATGTACAAAGAAAATCCCAACAGCCATTCCTAAAAAGAGTTAGTACCCTATTGCTAATAACGACTAGAGTAGACCCACTGAGTCCATTAAAATTCTGTAAGTGATGACCAACCATTTGGGAATTGACTCAGCAACCAATTGATTGGGACAATCAACAGGATTGTGGCCCAAGTTCATTTTCTTTCATAGGAAGACTTCAAGTCAAGATCAGTAACTTTTGGGAAGCAGATCTTAAATCTTCGAAATAAGGACACTGTGCAAAACAAAACAAAAATAAATAAATAAAAAGAAATGTGAGGCAAAATATACTGTACAGCCTGTCATAGGAAGGAAATCATTCTAGATTACCATAATTGTTTCTGGTGGCCTTCAAAGTGGTGATCAATCAACTCACATCTAAATCTTCGGCTTTAGACAGCTGTGCAAATATTTATAGAAGCCAGAACTTGACCCAGTGTTTAAGGAAAAAGATCTGTTAAGTTGCTGTTAAAACTTTTTGCAATAAACTCTTCTCTTCTCTGCTGTCTTCTCCACTGAGGGGAATTTCTTTTGTTCTTATCGAAGTCTGTGAGGAAAATGAGTCACTTGCTGAAGAGAGTAGATTTTTCTTGGAATGTACAGTGTATGCCATGTACCAATTGCCATGTATGAATGTAAACGAGGGAGAGTAAAGAAAGCTGACAGGGAAAAAAAATGATTCGTTTGAAATATGGTGCTGGAGGATTACTTTGTGGATATCCTGGACTGCCAGAAAGAGGGATAAGTGGATTCTAGATCAAGTCAGAGCCTCGTGGCGCAGTGGTTAAAACGCTGTACTGCAGCTAAAACTGTGCTCACGACCTGGGGTTCAAATCCCAGGTAGCCGGCTCAAGGTTGACTCAGCCTTCCATCCTTCCGAGGTCGGTAAAATGAGTACCCAGCTTGCTGGGGGGGCAATGTGTAGCCTGTATAATTAAAAATTGTAAACCGCCCGGAGAGTGCTTGTAGCGCTATGGGGCGGTATATAAGTCCAATAAATAAATAAATAAATAAATAAATAAATAAATAAATAAATAAATAAATAAATAAATAAATAAATAAATAAGTCAGCCCTGAACTGTCTCTGAAGGCAAAGATGTTGAAGCTGGGCTTGTCCTGCTTTGGGCTCATCATGAGAAAGTAGGAATATCTGGAAAAGACAATAATGCTGGGATGGGTAGAAGGCCCCAGGAAAAGAGGAAGACCCAATACGACATGCATTGACTCCCTAAAGGAAACCACAGGCTTGAGTTTATAAGAGCTTAGCAAGGCTGTTGAGGACAGAACATTTTGGAGATTGCTCCTTCATAGGGTCGCTATAAGTCAGAGGCACCTTGATGGCACAGAACTGCAACGATATTGTATAACTGAAATAACGATTTTACAAAAATGTTTATTCCTAGGGCTTAATTGATAGTGTTTGTTTTGACTGGGAGAGGGTAAGGACAACATGTGCTGTCAAGTCAGTTCTGACTTATGGAGACCATTTTCAGGGTTTTCTAGGTAAAGGATACTCAAAGGTGGTTTACCATTCCCTTCTTCTGAGGGTGTGGGACTGTTCAGCTTGCCCACGGCCACACAAGTTGGCTTTACTCACAGGAGGCCCAGTGGGGAATCAAACTCCCAACCTCTGGTTCTCCAGCTAGATACCTAAACCACTCAATTATCCAGCAGTTTATTTTAAGATTTTTCCAACTAATGCCAGAATTCTATAATATTTCTCACTATACTTTTAAAGTGAATACTAAATGTCCTCATTCAATAAATACCAGAGAGTTATGATGCCATATTTAACCTCTTCCAAGGAACACTGATCTGCTGGATGGTTTCAAGATATGTATCACCTCCTAGCTTTCATTAATATTTTTCACCTTGCTTCCTGATGCCCCAGTTCTTTCTCACGGCCTAGTTAGAGTAGGCATCCTTCAGTCTCGAGAGACTATGGTGACGTGCTCTGTATGGAGGACTTGGAACAGCATCTAGTGTGGCTGAAGAGGCCAATTCGAGAGTGATAATCCCTTCCACACTGAAGACAAATACAATCTGTCCCCTGTCCAGCTCCCTGATTTGGCTGGTTTCAGGTCTGCCTCTTTGCCTTGGCCTGCTGGACAAGGGCCTCTTCAAACTGGGAGAAGCCGTGATGCACCGCCTGCCTCTAGGCTGAATGCTCAGATATCAAAGTTTCCCATCTGTTGAGGTCCATTCCTAAGGCCTTCAGATCCTGCTTACAGATATCCTTGTATCACAGCTGTGGTATCCCTCTGGGGCGATTTCCTTGCACTAATTCTCCATACAGGAGATCTTTTGGAATCCGACCACAGCCTAATAGCCTAAAGAAAACCCTGTTCTATTCTACTGTGAATGCAGTCAAGCTGAAGATCTCAGTCTTGATAGATTTTAATTTAGGGCGCTTAACAATTGTGTCTGTAGTGGGAGGGGAAATCAGGGACTATGAATAGCATGCCGTGATGACAACCTTTGTAGTTTTTTCAAGTAATTTTCTCCACTTCTCATTAACCCTGGCCAGAACTGAGTGGGAGTAAATGTAACAGAGGACAATTGAAATGGATGAGATTAAGTCTGGCTAAACAGGTCAAATGAATGTAACCATTAGTGACTGTGAATACAGTTTGTGGGAATTATCCTGACAAATGATGCTGAAGATCAGGAGCTTAATTTTAATACACTAACAACACATTCAAACGGCGATATAAGTGGATGTTTTGTGAGATGTTAGGATGCATGAGTAAGAACACACCCACCATCTTCTCCCTCCCCTGCTTTTGAACAATTCTGATGAACTTGTTCAAAACCAAGAATGGGGAAAAATGAACTGGTTTGTGGTTCATTTTTTCGGTTTTGTGCCTGGGGGGAGGGGAACCTACCACCTCTGACCTCTCTGGCATCTGCCCGCCTGCCCCCTTCCCACTGCCCCTGTTGCCTCCCTACCTCGTCCTGCTGCCTCATCCACTTCCTCCTCCTTTGCTCTTATCTTCAAAGACAGCTGGCTCGGCTTCTGCAAGGGAAGCCCAGCTGACTGTCTCCAAAGATGGTGATGGTGGAGAAAGCAGCAGGACCAGATAGGAAGGTAACAGGGTCAGTGGGAGGGGAGAAGGTTGGTGGCAGAAAAGATAGAGACAGTAGGTTACCCTCTATTCAGGCATGAACTGGAAAAATGAACTACGAATTGGTTAATTTTTCTGGAGGTTCTGTCGTGGTCCGTGGCTACCCATGAACCACCCCAAACCATCATGAACTATCGGTTTTCCAATTCATTTCCATCTGTATTCCTGGTTGGCCAGAAAGCTGCCGGTTGCTTTCTGAATGGTTTCTGCTTGCCTGATAATGGATTTACCCCCCAAAAGGTGCAGAGAATGTAGGTAAACAGACCATGATAGACCGCAGTGGGGCTGGAAGGCTCTGAGCTTATCAGGTGGCTTCCTACAAGGTTATAGATGAGTCCCATGGTGCCGTGGTCAAATTGAAGTACTGCAGCCATGTCTCTGCTCCCAACCGGAGTTTGAGCCTGATGGGCTGTGGTATCTGCCTCCAGGGACGGAGACCTGCAACTTGAGACTTGTTGTCAAGTTGCACTTAAGTCACACTAGCAACTTGACTTGGACTCAACTTGGGTTTCCACACACACACCCCAATGACTCGCACTTGACTTGCGACGCAGAACCGGTTTTCCAAGTTACTTGTCAAGTCCTTCCATTGACCCTCCAGGGCCTACCTGCTCTCGCTGCCCCCACATGGTGGTGTTTTCAAAAGTGAGCAGCAGGCTTGATTTCCCTTCCTGGAGCAGGCCTGCTGCTTCTGGGCATGCTGTGCAATTGTGGTGTGCAAAAGCAGCAGGTAGGCAGGGGAGTGGGGTGCGGGTGGCAGAGTTGTGGCGGCAGCAGGAGCAGGTCAACAGTGGGAGGGAGCAGGAACCAGGCCTACTGTTTCTGATCACTCCGGAAAGGGAAGCCAGGCACATGCATATGTCCCCTCCCAGCCTCTGCCTGAGACTCGGGCCTTGGATTTGAGGCCTAAGACTTGGGACTTGGGACTTGGGAGTCTTTGTACCAAAGATTCAGACTTCGACTCAAATCCAAAGACTTATTAACATCCCTGTCCACCTCAAGACTGACTCAACTTCCCATCCTTCCGAGGTCAGTAAAAGGAGTACCCAGCTTGCTGTGGGAGGGAAAGTGTTCCTTGCATAATTTTGTTCTAAAGCACCCAGAGAGTGCTCTAGCACATGGGGCCCCAAACCTCCCGATCCGTGGCTCACTGCCGGTCCATGGGAGACAGATCTCCCGGCCCCACCATGCATGCATGGTGGGTGTGGCGTGCTTGCACGCATGTGTGGGTGAGCGGTTGCATTTGTGGATGGGCGTCGTGCACTCACGGGTGGGTGTGGCATGCTCTCACGCATGCACGTGTGCGAGCTCCACTCACCTGCAAGCACACCACATCCATCCCTGCATGCACGTGAGTATGCAGCACCCATCCATGAGCACACCCTGGTAACCTGTGCAAGTGCACCACACCTGTCCACAAACGTGCCACGCCCTCCCACGAACATGCCATGCCTCCCACAAATGCAGGGGGTGCCCACACCCCCCATACACGGACCCCACACTCACAACCGGTCTGTGGTTCCAAAAAGGTTGGGGACCACTGTTCTAGCACTATGGGGCAGTATATTTTTAATATTGCCTGTTTTTAATGGTTTTAATATTTGTAAAATTTTAATATTGTTGTATGTCTCTCAGAGGCCATTGGTAATGGCGCGGCTTAAAAATCTTGTAAATAAATAAATATATCAGTCAAAACAACAGTAACAACACAGACCTCCATAGATACCCAATAACACCCATCCCTGAAGAAGTAGCCTGGAGATGTGCTCTGCTTCCTTCATAATGTGGTAACTATTATCTGATGATGCATAATAGCTCTGCGGGTGGCCACAATACTCTAGATCGATCTCTATGGCAATTACCTGCAAGCGTTTGTGATCCCAGCACCAGCCATAGAGTGCAGCCATCAGCAGACATGTGTGCCTTTTAGAGGGCTGAGAATTTGCTTCGGAGAGAGCATATGTGGCAGTGAATATAATCTCTACTGCCTTCAGCGCTCTGCCAAAAAGGAGAGGGACAGAATGCTTTTCTTGCGGTTGCTCGAAATGGAGATTATGGTCGAAGGAAAGGACATGGCCATGTAATATAATTCATTACTTGCATGCCCTCAGCGGTAAATTAAACATGCAATACCTCTCTGGGTTTCTAGTCATTAGTCTATTATAGGAAACATTACAAGGTTAAAATACCCTTACAGGCAGATCTGGTTTCTAATGGATTACCTTAAACACGAAAGACTTTTTTTTTCTTTTGCCAGTTTTGGTTTTCGGAGGTTGAAATCTTCCTTAATCTTTCATTAAGTTTAGCAAACAATTCCAAATGCCCAGGTGAAGCAAAAAAATGTTTCCTCTACTTTTATCTGTAGTTTACGGGAGGAGCAATGAGAGAATGGAGCTCTGGTGTTTTCCTCCAAAACTGGGTGTTTTTTTTTCTTTTACTATCTTTTTACAACGAGGTTTGACAAATACATTGGAGTTTTTACAACCTCTCATGCTGCCTGTAGTTTGTTTGACTGGGAGGGGCCTTTCTGGGCTGGGGTGACTGTCAATCTATCCAGCAGTAACCAATCGTTCCTTCCCGCTCCAGAATTCAAAGAGAGCTCCGCCCCTTTGCTGAGTGTTATATTTCCCTTCTCCTTTGTCTACTGAAAACCAGTTGCTCGTTAGTTTGCTGTTGTCTGTTCTCCAATTGTAAGTAGTGGAATGTTTTTTTTTCCCCCTACTCATGTCTCAGAGTAAGTTATGGAGAATTTAAGTTCCAGTTAATGAGAAAGGGGTGGACTCTCTGAGAAACTTGAAGCTATTCACTCCTCTGTGAGTCTCTCTACTTCTACTGTTTAGGAAAGGGAATTTTAGCCAGAAATTCAAAACTCTGCAACAAAATGTTCAAAGTTGGCTCCAGGAGAGTTGTAAGCTGATGGTAACATCATGTCTTAAAATGGAGTGAAGCTCTATTGTGTGTTACATAGAATTTGCTCTTCCAAAGCTGTTTTTTTTTTTTTTTTTTTGATAGAACTCCTTAATTAGACTGGCTTGCAACAGCCATTTTTTTAAAAAATGACCTTCCAGAAGTCAAGACATGTTGTAGCACATCCACCTTGCTTAGTGTAGGAAGCATTGCTGCTCTTTTAGATACTTATGTCTTCAACCATTTATTCTCTCTCAGAACTAAAACCTGACCTCTTCACGCTTCTCTGAATTTTACCATGCAGGTTTCCAACAACAACAACAACAAAAAAACCTTGCATACAGAAATGTGCACATTTGTAAAAAAATATATATCATGAAGGAATGAAGCATCATGGAAGAGAGCAAATTGGCTTTCTGAACAGAAGTTCTTAATGGTGCAACAACTTGTTGCAGTTCAGATACAAAATGTGAATATTCGTGCACTGTCTTCATCCAAAGATATCCAGTGTGGTGTACTGGACAGAGTGATGGACTAGGATCAGGGTCCTGGGTTCGAATGGCTCAGCTATGGAAGCCCACTGGGGGGGTGTAGAACTAGCAAAACCGTTCCTTACATATCTCAATCACTTTGAAAGCTCTCTTCGGTTTGCTCTAAGAAGTCAGTAGAGCAACAACATCTTCAACAACTGTGTAAATTCAAGAGATCTGCTCCTCTGGCTTTTGCAGAAAGTGTCAAAATAAGGTGAATCAGGGCTATTTCTACCCCACTGGAGCTGATAATGGAGTGGCTCGGAAGGCCTCAGCCATGCTGAGGTCAATCTGGGTGCCCCATGAATCATTTAACTTTGCTTTGCGGATTAAAAAGGCTGACATTTAAGCATAAATACTTGGTGCCACTTGCTGTAGCCAAAGAAGGAAGCACCAAAGCAGGATATTGACAGCTGAGGCTTCAGAGAAACACATCAATCATTGAACCCTTACGGAGCGCTCAAATCCGCCTCAGCAGACTATTTATTTCCCCAGCCACCCAAGACCAACTGTTATGTGCCCAGGCATTTATTTATTTATTTATTTGAAATATTTTTTACCCTGCCTTTCTCCTTAAATGGATCCAAGGTGGCTCGGGAGGGTGGTACATTGCTTCTTAAGCCGGCCATGTTCTAGAGTAAAGTTTTCTTGCTTTTAAGAGGTCTTCATTATTCTTAGGACTGAGTATGTGTGTGAATGTGGGAAGGACAACTAAGTGCCTTGTGTGGGCTTTGATAAAGTAAGTCAGAGTACAATTGAGGACGATCCGTGCCCCAGGATTATTTTTATTTTATTTTATTTTTCCATTAACCTGCTGCCATTCCCCCCCACCGCCGCCACCTGAGTGCCCAAGTGTGTTCCAGGTGGGCTTCCTGGCAAACATAACCTGTGAGCCAGGTTACTGATTAGGGACATCTTCCACGTCCTGACACATATTTTCCCTGAGCATGATTGCGGGGGGATGGGGGTGGGGGGGAAGAAAGAGGGAAAGAAGGAAGATGGTAGGACCTTTGACTACAAACTGAAGGTCTATCACATTTCAAATGTTCATGGCATTGTAAAGTGACTCCTGTCACAGGTCACAGGCCTTTCCCGCCTTTCCCCCTCATTTTCAGGGTTCTTCCCCCCCCAACTGGAAACATGCAAGTACCTGCAGATACTTTCAGATATCCAAGAACACATCCATTCAAATGAAATCCAAATTAGCTTAGAGCAGCTCAGGCCCAATTTGAATAGTGAATATTTGGATACATTTCAGATAGGATAGTGTTCTTGGTGTTGTGATGTGCCATCAAGTCACCTCTGACTTATTTATTTATTTATTTATTTAATTTATACCCCGCCTATCTGGACTACCAGTCCACTCTAGGCGACTTATAACAACACTAGGAATGAGCGATCTCCCAAATGTCCTGCTCTGCTCTTGTACTCAAGCCTGTAGCTCCTTTAAAATGTATGTCCATCTGGCGTTTGATCTTCCTCCTTTCCTGTTGCCTTCCACCTTTCCCAGCATTATTGTCTTTTCCAGGGTATCCTGTCTTCTGATGATGTGGCCAGTTTCAACATTTTTCCTCCAGAGAGAGCTCAAACTTGATTTGATCTAGGACCCTGTAAAACTCTCCTCCAGCACCACATTTCACACAAAGACAATTTTCCCATGTCAGCGTTCTTTACTGTCCAGCTTTCACATCCATGGTGACTAGAAATACAAGAATGTGGATGATCTTGATCTTGGTCTCTGGTGACATTTCCTTGCACTTGATGCTCTTTTTTAATTCCTTCATTGCTGCCCTTCCTCATCTCAGTCTTCTTCTGATTTCTAGGCTGCAGTCTTCATTTGGATTCATGACTGAACCAAGGTCTACCAAATCTCTATTTCAGTCTCTGCATTGTCAATGTTAAAGCTGTGTAGTTCTTTCAGAACAACCCATAGTTTCTCATGATTTACACAATCAAAGTCCAAAAAGCATAGACTGATCTCAAATTCTTTGGTGCACTCCGATAGCCAGCAGATATTTGCAATATGATCTCAAGTGCCTCTTCCTTTTCAGGCTAATATTCTTATACCCTTATTTTTTATTATTTCTTTTTTTTACTGAACCACCATTTTTCATTATGAACACGCTCAATTGCAATTTTAATTATTTAAAACAAAACAGGAAGCAGGCTAAGAGACTTGGGTATGTAACCAACAGCACAGTAAAAGGCAAAAATTTGTCTGGTTTTAATCACACCTTGGAGAAGTTACTTTTTTGGAGGTGGCAACTCCTGGAATCACCATATTAGATGGTGGGGTGTTTGGAATTACATTTTTTAAATATCTTTCTCAAGCTCTGATTTTAATGTTCCTTGCTAGGATGAACCCTGCCTCTTCAGTCCATCCACCCACCCATATTTTTTCCTCTTGTTAAAGTGACCAGATATGTGCAGACACAACTGATCTGAAGACACATTCCGATTTTTGCCACTCATCGGCTAGTGGACATGCAAGCTTATGCCTTCTCATATCAGGAAACTAGCATATGACTCACCCCTACCCCACCCCTGCTTGTTTCAGCAGCTACAGATTGATTCCCAGCTATACTGGAAGGAAGATCAAGAATTCTTGATTTGACAAGCTCGAAGTCAAAGCACATCACAAGAGGGGTTTTGGCTTGCTGAATACTTTCCCTGGTGGGGAAACATCATTCAGTCACCTCTGTGGCAGCACATCATATTGCTGCATATTTTAGTTGAGTCTAGCAGGAAGCTATCTGGCTGAAAATATATGCTCCACTGTCACTCTATTCTTAGAATTCATAACAACCACTTATTACATTTATAGCCTAGCAAAATGGGGAAGTATAGAAAGAAGGCCAAGATATGGGAGAGATTCATGGAGTGGGCTGGAGTCTGTGCCGGCCAGATCCATCTGTGGCACAGCTCCCATACAATAAAATATTTAGTATTCCTATCCCCCCCTCTCTCTGTGAGTGTGTGTATTTTCTTATAATACTTTTGGTTATTTCTGTTATTGTTTTACTCGCTACAAGGGAGCTCACCCTGTTTTTAATATTACCTGAGTTATTTACTGTGATTACAGATTTTTTTTTAAAAAAAATACAATATTATTATCCTGAAAAAAGGCAGGAATAAAATCATCAGTAAAGATGCCAGCAAGGTACACAACCCCAATATAATGTCTGGAAGGACCCCAAAAGTTTTCTGCAATCTTTTCTTTCATGCAGAAAAGTGGTAAATCACAATTTCTCTTGGGAGGGAGTCTGGGGGGGGGGTCTTAGGTGACCCTTCCCAACAAATGAAAACTAACACATCGGAAACAGATCTTAGAAATCGATCCCTGTCAAAATGGCACTCCTATCAAATACAAATGAATAGCTACAAAGATAGGGAGTAGAAGGAGGATTTCATGATGCTATTTATCTAATATGAATACACTATGTACTGAAAAAAGTGGGGCCAAATGAAATCTACTGGTGAAGACCATGCTCCTTGCATGGATGCAACAAAAAGAGTAGTTTCCCAAACATCAGAGATTTTATGATTGGAGGTAACCTATGGCAAGATGCAGGGTTTATTACACAAGCATCTACATCTTGAATTTCAGCTTTATCCCCTGCAGCACTTACCACTACTTATAAACAGCAAACACTATTTGTTCTGTTGGCATTAATTCTACTATCACCACTAGTACCACTCCTGCATGCATGGCATGGCTATTCACATATCCTAAAAGAGGAGTGAGGAACTACCAACCTTTAAATATCAACAGAGTACAAGTTGCATAGTTCACCTTTGGCAATGCTGACTGAGGCTCATAAAATCAGGTGTCCAAGAAATACTGGAAGGCCAGAGATGAGGGCTGGTTCCCACATACATGATATGGTTATGTGGTAAGTGAAGCATTGAGAGCAATTTGCACGTGTGGGTGTTGAAGAACCATCTTAGTTCAAAGTCCCATATTCCGCCGGCAGACTGTTTCAGGTGAAGCTGTTCACACATTTGGTTAGAATGTAAGCCTCCAAGCAGAGGCATTTTTAACATTTAAAGAATACATATTATACTCTTCTTCTTCTTCATTAGCAATTGGTTTGAGGAGGTAATGGGAATGGACCTTCGTGGCCTCCACCAGCATCATCCAAATGCTTGACTCTCAGTAGGAAAACCACATACATGTTGCTGGAAAAAAAAGACCTTCAAAAGGAGAATTGCCTTCAATGGGAGGTCAGTCTTTCATTCAAAAGGACATGTGGCCACCTTACCCTTCAGTCAGCTGATCAGGGGATGGACCAGCACGGACAGCATGCAGCTCAAGACTGAGAAGAGAAACACTGAGAAATAAAAGTTCAGTAACTGCAACAATAAATAAAGATACCAATGACTGGTGTCAGCCTTAGGAAGCTCTCCTGGGGATTGTGGGCCCAGCATTTTCCTCAGTATGCCAAGTGCTAATACCATTATTCATAACAGTTGCCTTTCTGTCCTTTGGTATGGAGTTCACAAAGTACTTGGTATACATTAGCCCTGTAGCTTCAGCATTCCACAGTGGCTGGTTTCTTTCCAGGACGTATCTACATGAAATGAAATGAAATAAAATGGAGTCATTCTCTGATGGTGTTGCAGTGCATACGTGGATCTAACACACACAACCTCAAAGGAGGTTCCGTGGTGCCCATTAACCTGCTCCTTAGCCACTTCCCCAGCTCCGCAGAGAGATCTTATTAAAACAGCGAACGTAGCCAAAGAGACGTCACTGGCTTTTCTCATTCTGCGCCGTGGAAACTACACAAGGCATATCTTCATTTCATCTACCGACTGGTGGCAAAAGCAATTATCCAAATGCTTGTCAAAAATCGAAAAAGTACATCTCAATTTGTTGATGGTACTCCAGCGATTCCAATGAGATGAAAGCTGTCCAGTCGAAGCTGTATTTGTAGTGAAGGAGAGGCTAGACTGCAGGAAAATCTTCCACTTATTAGAACGGTGTAAGAGACGCAGTATGGAAAGGTGCCTGAAGGTTCTCAGGAAAGAAGTGGTGCCATGTTTTATTCAGGGCGCAAAATCATACAATATAAGAAGGATCTGAGTGTGTGTTCCTTTAGAATTACAGACATAAAGTGCAGAAGAGCAACGATCTGGGCCAAGAACATCCAATTGTGAGTCTTCAGGGAGCACCTAGGAATTTTCATGTAGAATGTGAGAGCCATTCTGTGCATGCCAGGAATGTGCATAGTAAAGCCTTCATGGGACTCTGCCACCTCAAACTATATGGGAATTGGACTATAAAATTTCTGTATGGCAGATGTTTAAAGACTGACCTAGAACCTCTCTCTGAGCAAGGCAGGTTTTCTCTTTTTTAGCCAATGTTGTTGTTGTTGAATTTTGTTTTTTGTTTGCAGAGTCTGCAAAAGTTGTGCAGCTCTCAGAATGCCACTGACTGGGGGATTCTGGGAGTTTTAGTTTTTGATATAGAGGAACAAATCAGTCCCTCAGCCCTCCATCCCAAATGTATGATCATGAAGACTGTATCATGTCTAGAGATTGGGGCATTTGTATATGAATACGGATATCTCCACACAGGTGGCGTTAACGAGGGTCCAGCCCCATGGGGCCGGACGGTCCACTCACCGATCCGCCACGGACGTGGACGCTGCGATTCTACCAATGGCTCCACAGCGCTTGATCCGCTCGGCACTCTTCGACCTTGCAGGGAGGCTTCTCCTCCTGCCTCCTGCCAGGAGTGGTGAGCAGATCGCGCGCTGCGGAGCCATTCACAGAATCGCGTTGTCCATGCCTGCAGCGGATCGATGAGTGGACCATCCAGCCCCATGGGGCTGGACCCTCATTAACGCCACCTGTGCGGGGATATTCACATTTGCATACAAATACGAATACCCCCATCTCTAATCATGTCACATGTTACCTAGGAACATCTACACCAGTAGTGGCATAAATCTTGACCTGGCTCATCATCACAAGTGAGAAGAAGGAACATCTGTTTTTCTCCTGTTATGAATAAAGACAGCAAGGAATGTGTAGGCAATCTTGGCACTGTTGTATGATGAGAACAAGATTTGTGCCAACTGCCCAGTTTGTACATATCTGCGCAGAATTTCTGTAAAATTAAGATGACTGAAAATTTGTTTCACGGATGTTTGAGAATCTGAAGCATTGGAAGGGTGGCTTCACCTTTCCTAACCATCAGTCAAACCTTTCATGTTTGCTCTGTATGTGCATGCTTTGTTTCACAAAGGGAAAGAACACTGGCTTTGCTCAGATGTATTATACACAAATAATGGGAATTTTTTTAAAAGGTGAAAAATGTGTGCCTCAAATTTGGGTAGAAGTGAGATATCTCATAGGGGTTTACTTTTCTTCCTGAGGTATCCATTAAAGTAAAGATAGCTGAAATAAATGATAACAAGGAATTTAGTAAGCATTCTTGATAAATCTGTAGACTTATTTTTGTTGTGTGTGGATTTTTTTGTAGCAAATTCTGTTGTCTGAGTTCTGCCAATAAATTATGTCTCCTCACCCTTCCTAATGTGAGCACTCAAGTGGGAATTTGTAAGAATTTCTTTCCACTTCTATTTTTTTTTCCAAATTTAACATTTATTCAACCCAAACTTTGAGAATTTTCCCAATGTTAAATATGATTCATCCTGAAATCTGAGATTTTAAGAAAAATTGGCAAGAAAGTTTATTTGCATTTCCTCCAATGTGATTTTATTTTTTATTTAAAGTATTTTTTTTAAAATAGACCCAAGGCGACTTACATTCTCGAAAGACAATATTTAAAGCTGATAACAATGAGTATACAACGGTGGTTTGCATCATTACAAGACAATATTTAAAACTAAGAGCAATGAGTATAAAGAGGCAGTTTACATTATTAAAAGACATCTTTAAAGCTAAAACAATATACAAATATTAAAAAGGAACAAAGAACTTTGCAATTTTCCTAACAGAATGTGTTTAATGTTATTTTCATGAGTACCTTTCTTTATATGTATGCTTGGTTTTTTGTACACATATCTGACATTAATAATATATTTAATTCAATTAGGCATCGGACTGCGCTCAATTTATGGGCTCCTAACTGAACTCAGCAATGTCTCTCCTTTGTCCATCCAGAATTCTAACCTCTCCATCTGCAAATAGTTTTTTTCCACTTGCATTTTAAGAAAGCTTTGCTCCTCAACTAGGCTCCTCTGGTGTTAATAAAACATTCTCAGCTGTAGGCAGCTTGGTAATGAACAGGAAGGGGTGAAGGTGAAGGTTCTGAGCAGCTGTTTGACTTCTGAACAGCATCCCTGAATTCCCTTCCTTTCCCAATCAGGTCTAAGTGGAGAGCATATACCAAAAATATATTTTTCCCAGTGGTTTGGATTAGGTTTGTTTATTCAGGGCTGATTATGCAACCCCTCTCTAGATAGGCAAGAGTTCCAGTAGAAAGAGTTGCCGAACGGGCCATATACTGTCCTAGTTTTAGGTTTTGTAAAGACCCTCCCAATGGTAGAGGAATAAAACCCGTCTTGACAGCCCTCATCTCCCTTCCCTCTCCCCACTTGGGGAGTATGTAGGTCTGCAAAGAAATCCCCAATGAGGACCAGACAAACAGACAGATCTTGTGCAAAATGCATAAATAAAAAACAAACCAATAAGCTAAACACACTGTATTCGTGAATATATTAAACACACTGTATTTTGTTACACATTATTAATACCTTCCTTTGGATAATTCCAAATGCTTTTAAACCAAGTCATTTCACACATCCCTCTTCAAGTCACCAAGTGCTGAACAAGATCATCAAAAATGATGAGACATAGAGAAAGGTGCATTCATTGATGTGTCCCATTGTGAGCAACTTAGAAGCCAAGCAGCCTCTAAGCCAGGGGCCACAGCCCAGAGGCAAAGCACATTATTTCAGAAGATCCAGCTTCCACCTTTTGCAGCAGTAGGCTTTCTACTGGCAGGTGATGGGGAAGATCCTGTGCTTGAGACCTTGGAGATCTCTTGCCAGTCAGGGTATGTAAAACTAGGCTAGCTGGGCAAAGATTCTGACCCTGGCATTAGACTGTTTCTTATACTTTTTTCATAATCTATTTCATTCCCATGGTTGTGAAAATCTAAGACTTGACCTTTTCCTATTTCTCTGTCTCTTACCTGCATTTTCCTCCCATCTTTGTTTCACAATGGGTTGTGAGGATGGAAGGAGGGGGCTGGCATAGAGATTCCTATTGCAGTCTTACATATTTGTATTTATGTGCACATGTATTTATCTACTTATTGAATGTACAAATTCTCCCCCATTGAGTGTAGTGTCTTTCCTCCAACAGAACACATTTTTAAGCATTCAGATTTTAAAATGTGTGCATTTTTCACATTTTCTCTCTTCCAAACCTTCTGCAAGCCTGGTAAATGCATGGATTTAGGAGATGAGGTCTGTTTTGTCTTGGTGCAAACAGGCTGCTTTCGTTGTGAGTCACTATCAAAGGTAACAACATACTTTTTACATCCCTAGACATTTGTAACGTGCAATGTGATTTTTTAAAAGGGGATGGACATTGGAAGCATCGTTCTGTCATTGGGGTTCTCGAATCCTGTGAATGAAAGGAAGCACTGGCGGGTCCCCCATCTATACTGTTCAGACCATCTCAGCTTCAATCACACAGATGTTATTTCCTATGCGCAGTACTGACTTCTCTGAAGCTTGATAAATTGGAAGGCAGATTGCAGATGAGTTCTATGTGTTTAAGTATCGAGCTGATACATAACTTTCACACCAACCAGAAACCATTTATTGTCACGGCTGTCCAGAATATATCCTGACATTTCAGTGGGTGTTTCAGTGCCATTTATTTTCAAATCAATACTCAATTACGAAGAGGAAGATTCACTCCCTTGCACATTTTCAGGATGAAATTATGGACTGGAGGCATAACACTTAGTCAAGGCAAGCCACTGTCCATTAACTCAGGATGATCTCTACCCACCTCTGTACCAATACTTCACTGAAGCGCCACTTGCCCCCACCCACCCCAATCTCCCCCCACCATCAGGTTTTAATTAATCATTGGGGGCGAAAAAAGCCCTTTCACATGGTGAGTGATGACCAGAGAAAACAATTTTCTCCTAACTGCCTTTTAATTTCAACCCTGGGAGTGTTCATTGACTGGATCTCACAACAACCCATCAATGCTAGTTTTTTAATGTGTTTTCTTCTTTGTTATTGAGAAGAATGGAGTGCCACTGAGGCTTTGTGCTCCTCTTCATAACTCAAGTAATTGATTCGGTAAATGCTGCCCATTTGCTGGTGGATAAAAAGTGCTGTCAATGGAGGTAGTAGGTACTGTATAAATTACCCCATTAACAGGAAATAAAGCTATTTACAATATTTAAAGGGTAGAATGTAAGTTACTCAACCTTTCCTCCTCACTCTGTTTGCATTTTTTCCCCTTGAAAACCTTGGCTTTCTTTTTTTAAAAAAAAACTCCTCTTTCTCCTCTTCCTCTTTAAAAAAATGTGAATGGAAACAACAGCAAGAATATTGACAATAAATGCATAGGGTCACTGTAAATCAGAATCAACTTGATAGCACATAACAACAGACTCAAGATACTATGGTCAGTTCACATAACCTTTCAGATACATAAGGAAATGACATGAAGACAACCCAAGATTATCTTCAGCTGACAGCGAAGCACTCTTTGTAAAGTAGGGATAAGTGTGAATTTATTTTGACTATGTTTTAAGAAATTGTTTACACTCCTGTATTTCTTGATTTTAAAAATGGAAACATTTTTTTTGTTTAAAAAAGAATAAGATTGAGAGGAAGTGATGCTGGTGGTTTTCTTCCTCCAGACCATGACTATATGCACCTCAAAGTGCTTAAGCCTTAAAAGTCTGAGTTGGAATTAAGGATTTAAATCCTTGTTTGTCTTGTTCTTATGTGACAGAATGAGAAACTACAGTATTTTATTTCATCTGCACGACAGCGAGTTATTTTCTCTCATACCTGATGAGAGTTTGGAAAAACTAGTGTTTGCACAAATTATGTGAATTGCATGCATCGCACACACAAAAATGTAGCTGAACTGTGTAACGCTCTGGCTTTTTTGCATGGACTTGTTACAGTTACAAGGATTAAATTGGTTGTATCTGTCCTTTTAATTGAAACAACCAACCTTTCTGTGTCTCTGTGCTTAGCTTCAAAAAGGGAAGAGGCCTTCAGAGAGATGATCTGTGGAAACCGCAGAAGCTTCAAGAAGCTATAAAGCAGTTATCTCGTTCTTTTGTTGTAGATGAGGCACCAATTTCCTCAAGAATAAATTATTTAGTGAGAATTATTCACATTCCTAGTTGGAATTTCTGTGCATTCTACTTTGTCCACGGGGCCAAATTTCCTGAGAGTCTCTTCATCTTTAACACCGGTTTGGCAGGCAGGTAAAACATGGCCTTTCCATGCCAGGACAGGCAATATTTACTGAAATAGCCAATGAAGAAGAATACTGTTTGCGTTTCTTTCTAAAATATTGACTCAGTTCTCCTATTTCTTCATAGTAAAGATGGGAAGAACTTGGGCTTGGGGGAGGGGGAACTTCAAACGCAGGTGAAAGCATGTGAAATGAAAGTGTCATATGGAAATCAGTGTAAGTTCATTAGAGAAAGTTAGAACAAGGGTCATTTGCTGATGATGGATTGCACGAACATGCGCCGAGGGCTAGAAATCAGAAGAGATTATCTGCATTGCATTATATTGGAAAGCAAGCAACTGATGCTCATTCCATTGATTCCTGGAAGCTTTGTGTCCCTTCTCTTCAAAAGTGGTCTCCTGAATTTGTCTCTGCTTAATGCACAGAAGTTTCCACATACAACATTAGTATTGTGTTACCATGGCAATCCTCTGGGACAAATCTGACATGATTTGCATCGTACAGCTGAACTTCTTCACCTACTCCAGCATTGTAAAAAAGAGAAGAGGTCAAAAGTTCAACACCCAACACTATGGTTAAAGAGCTTTTAATAAATTACATGTGGGTTGGGGGGGTCATCTTACCCTGCAGGTGGACAAAATGAAAGAAATACCACAAAATTCAATCAGTTTGATGTACCCAGACCAGCTTCCTTACTCTCCCTTCCTCACCAACATGTTGTCGTTTTTAGAAAACCAATAACTTGGAACAGTTATGTTTCAGTTCCTGAAATACCCCAGACATTATGACTAATGGTGTTGCTCCTGTTGGCCGGCAACTCCAAGGAGCTGCGGTCTGAAAAAAGTAACTTTTCCAGGCCTTCTCCATGTATAACCTTCTCTTGACTCTTTCTTCAGACTAGGCTCATAACCAGACTTTTTCCTGTTTGATTTTGAAACATATTCGTATTCACACAGTGATTAAGGCCAGTGTGACTTCGCAAAAAACTCACAGAGGACCTGGAAACAAAAAAAAGGACAAGTATAGGAAGTGGAAGGAAAGCCAAGCCACAAAGGAAGAGTAAAGACAAGTAGCAAGGAATTGTGGTAGTCAAAAATGGCCTTAGGAGGGCAAAAGCTAAGAATAAGCTGAGGTTAGCCAGAAAAAGAGGTATTCGTATTCATATATGAATATGAATATCCCCCACAGGTGCAGATAATGAGGATCCGCCCCCCTGGGGCCAGACCGACCACTCACAATTCTGCCACTCCCGCGTGCTTTGCGATGCCTTCCTATCGTTCCGTTGGTCACGGTGGATTAACCACTCCTGGCAGGAGGCGGGATGATGATAAATAAATGTTCTGAGATAAAAAGGTACATTTAAGTATGGGCCGGGGCTGGTCCTTTCATCAAAAGATATATTCTAGCCAAAGTTGGTTTACACATCTGAGGATGTCATATCTAGCAGGTTCATCGCTCGTGTATCTCAGCTTTGTTAGGGAATTGAACGACACAATTCTTTTGTTTAAAAAACAACCCACTCTGGGTAAATAATGAGCTAGTATCATAATGGCCTAATGAGCCTTTGCAAAATGGGCCAAAACTACCTTATTTATTTATTTATTGGCCTACCTTATTTATTTATTTATTGGCGTAGCCTTCCCTGCAGACTTCCCTCCCTTGCAGATTGCTGTTCAGGTGCTAATTTGGAGGAGAGGAATGTTGAGTTGAGCTAATCAGAAGATTTTCATTTGCCGTCATCCAGCTGACAAGCCTATGGGAGCTGCAGAGGTCATTGCTAACCAGCCGACCCCTGTGATTCAAACGATTGAATGAAGAGTGTGGGGAGGAAACCCAGGCAGCACTGGCATTTCCAACTTAACTGGTTGGAAATAATGATCCAGATTATGCCGAGACATCAGTTTAAATATCAAGCAGGCTCTTCAATCTATGCAAGGTGGAAAGGCCAAAAGCTATGTAGGAGATGATATTGCCTGTTTTTTTCCCCTTGTTTTCCTCAGAGTTGTGTGCAGGGAAAAAGAATTGAGCCAGGTGGTTTTCCTCAAAGCAGATTCTCTGTGCTATTGCTCAGTAAATGTGTTTGTGTGTGTGTGTGTGTGTGTGTGTCTGTCTGTCTGTCTGTCTGTCTGTCTGTCTGTCTGTCAGAGTGTGGATGCACATATTTTCTGGAAGGAAATGTGTAGAGAAAAATGTTATTTTGATTTCGTTTGATTTCTTAAACAATTCCTTGTCACTTTAAAATCCATACGTAGATCTATTCACTTACAACTTTTCAGTTAATCTGCCATATTGCTGATAGCCTCATGGGATAATTAATATTTACTATTCCGGCGTATGCACCTTTTGCAGGGCTTCAAGTAATTTTCAATTACTTTTCATTAAGGGATGCTTTTAATATTTATTTAACTCTTGAGCCTTTCACTTGATAACCTGTAAAGGCATCTCCTAAATAAGATAAATAAACAAAACTAATACTGTAGACAGTAAGGAGCGATCATAGCACCCATATGTAATTCGTCCAATGCACATGTAAGGCATATGACATCCGCATTTCCGATATGTGTTCTTCTAAGTTGCCGGGTGTGCAGAATCAACATGCCAACAAAACTCTTTTGTTTATTTCCTGATTACCAGTCTCTAAAAATACAAATGAACTTGCCACTTGCTGAGCTGTGAAGGATTATAATCGTTGGGAGATAAACCAAACATTCTTCGCTACTTCTGATGGCTCTGCTCCCTCAGCCATAAAGCTGCTGTCTCATCTAATTCAGCTCCAAAACCTCAGCTGAGCTTGAAGTTATAAGAGTAAGACAGTGGTTCCCAACCTTAGGTCTCCAGATGTTCTTGGGCTACAACTCCCAGAAATCCTGTCCAGTGCAGTTAGTGGTAAAGGCTTTCTCGAAGTCCATCTGGGGACCCATGGTTGGGAACTATACTGGAGTTAGTTGATGACTTGAAGAACCATCGTAAGAACTTGATTTTAAAATTCCTAGGCCCACTGTGGATGAATCTGAGCGTCTTCTTGGCCTGTAGGCACTTCTCAGTGCCTCTTTTTAGCCCATAGCTCAGTGATGGTGAACCTTTTTTAGCCCGAGTGCCCAAACTGCAACACAAAATCAACTTACTTATTTCAAAGTGCCAACACTGCAATTAAAACCTGAATGCTGAGGTTTTAGTTTAGAAAAAACAACTTCTTCTGCACTGCAAGTGTTAAATGCTTGCTGCTTTTTTTCTTATAGGCGGTATGAACAAAGAAATACTTACTGGTCCTCCAGTCCCCCTGTGTGTGCCAGCCGTGGCATGCGTGCCATAGGTTCGCCATCGCTGCCGTAGCTCCTGCTTTTGTTTAGGAAAAGAAATCTACTTTAGACAGCTGCCAGGTTAGTTGATCCTGATTAAATGGACCTATCTTTGGCCTGTACTGGGGTAGCTTTGCATATGGTAGCAGATATGTACGTTTTCAGAAAATTTACATCCCAGAACCTTTTGCAGTGTATGCACTTTTTTAAAAGCTTGCTGTCACAATGCTATAAAGCTGGATGATGTTGGACTCCATCGGAGGATGGAGGTTGTCTGTTTGTTTGTTTGGCATGTTCTTAGCCACTTGCTAATATCTCCTGTAATTCTCTGTCTTGAAATTATCCTGAACAGATGTTTTCCCTTGGATCTGTATTTCTTCCGAAAACTTTAGAATATAGCTCTAAACAATTTTGCAAACTAGCTGAGCCAGAACATTCCCCGAAGCAACTACTTTTGATTTGCAGTTGGGGTGAAGTGGGAAATATCTGAACAATGGAAGGGCAGGAGAGCAAATCCTTTTCTTAGTCAAGAGTTGAGCCTACGGCACGCAATGGATACTTATATACACATTTGTCCTTTGTATTTGCATTGTTATCTCATTGAACAGATGCGCGTAGCTTGTATTCAAGGTTCTATGTTTGCTTAAAGTCATTCTTGGACAGGTCAGACGATGGTGCCTAACAAAATACAAAGAAACTTCTAATAATCACATGTTCAGCACCAATCATCCTATTTATAAAGACTTCAGCATGCATATAGTGGCATAAAGTACTCATAAGCTACCTTTTTCTTGGGTGACCTCTGCTCCTTGCCTCCCAAGGAACCTGTATATTGTGCTCTTAGCCAAGATACGAATCTAACTCACAACTAGACTTCTAGTTTCAAACAAAAGAGAGGAGAACCTATTCTGGTAGCTCCTAATAGATGTCAGAGTATAGACAAGTTATTCTATGATTCTAAGAATCATAAGAATCCTAGAATAATTGAATTGGAAGGGGCTAATAAAGCCATGGAGTCCAACCCGCTGCTCAAGGCAGGGATCGAAAGCAGGTCTGACAGATGGTTGTCCCATTTTCTCTTGAATGTCCCCAGTGTTGGAGTGCTCACCACCTTCCAAGGCAATTGGTTCCATTGTCATACTGCTCTAACAGTTGAGAAGTTTTTATTCTTTGATTCTATGAATGCAAGAGCAGGTGATATCTGTGTGCATACGTTCCTGCATGCATACGTGCTTGTCTTTCTGTCCTTGCATTTGTGCGTATTTGTGTGTGTACCTGCTGTTGCCCCATGGTTTTGCTCTGTTTATCACCACCTTTTCTGTCCCGTCAACTAGCATGGACATCAAACCCCTGTGAGCATAAAGTGGTCATGGAGAAGTTTTGGTTTGCAATGCCCATTTCCCCTATCCTACCGCCATCACTGGTGAGGGATGAGGGGAAGGCCATTCCAATGCCATCCAAAGGGGTTCCCCATCTTTGTTGTAAATGGCGTACATGTCATGTCACTTGCACTTGAGCAGTTTGATACAAAAATTTCAACAGAGCATTCTTCAATGGTTTTCTGAATTCCACCACATGCAAAACATTAGATGTTTAAATGGCATGGGTCCCTTTAAATCATGTTCATTATCACCTCTGACACCAGCTGCGAAAGAAAAGGAAATGGGCTCTTCTTCTAAACATCATATCCGCATAAGCAAAATATGTTCAAGCTTGTTAGTATTCAAGAAATACGCTGAGAAAAGCTTCCTGTAGAAATAAAATACCCTATTTATTTTTTTCTTCAGACAAAGCCTAAAAATGACTATATTTGTTAGTTGTCTTGGGTAGGATACCAGGTATTGTTATCCTTATTGTAATGGACGAAATATATTTCCTAGCGATGGAGAGAGAGAGAGAGGAGAAGAGCTAAAAAATTTTTTAACTCTCTTCGTGTGTTTATTTCTTCAAAACCAAACAACCCAGCTTGGGCTGTTGGTTTTCTGTCCTTTGGCTATGCAATGTCCACAACTGTCAACTTAAAACTAACTTGAATATCAGTGTCTAACAACATCTGGCATCTTGAAAGTACTTAGAAGGTCTTGCAGTAGCAAGTAGCTAAACGGGGGAGGGGGTAGAGAGACATGGTCTACTCTGAGCAACCCTAAAGAAAAGTCCCCACTAAGTTAAATACAACCAATACGTGGAAATACTAAATTTCACTCTTGCCCCATAAAGTGATGCTCACTTTTTTTTAATCTTTTATGAAGCTAGGAAGCTAGGATTGAACTCACAGACCATCATCATATGACTTCCAATGGTCCCCATCAAATTTGAATAAAAAGAGAACAAAGGTAAAAATTTAGAAAAATATAAGATGATTTGTACCGACTCATACAAAATATCCATGTAGCCCATCCACAGTGTACTGACAGATATCTTAAGGAAGTGCACAAGCCGGTCGTAAAGGAAGTAGCCCATGTCGTGGCGGAAGAGTGCTCATAAGATTTGAGAGATGTTAGATTCCAGCTCCCTTTATCTATGTTATCATACTCAAGGGAAAGGAATGGTGGGAGCTGTAGTCCATCTAGAAACAGAAATGTTCCCCACCCCTGCAATTGTCACTTCTTGCTGTTACTCCCCAGCACCTATTATATGGTAACACCAGTTCAACAGCACTATTATAGCTAACAGTCACTCACTAACAGACCCATCCTTCATCTCTCTCATTCTGTCTCCTTTTAAATTGCAGCAAATTAGGAACTACCTCCATATCCCATAACGGCGAATTCCATAATGGAATACTGCTTAAATGAGCTACTCTCTTTTTTTTCTGTTCCATATCTGCTGCAAATCCATTCCCCTGGATGACTCTGAGTTCTTATCAGCTTTCTCCCATCTGTTGTTAACATTCAGTACAAAATCCTTTAAAAGCCTCCTATTACAGCCTTCCCTCAACCACACATCGCTCCTTGACATTTTACGTTAGGACTCCCATCATCCTCGAACATTTGTTAGGGTCTGACAGGAGTCGAAGGACCAAACATTTAACAGCACCCAGGTTGCAGAAGGCTACTACTATATCATGCCTCTCTGTGTGGAAACCTTGGGGGGAAGGGGGGGAAGAGCCATGGCTCTCTATGGCTCTTCGGAGAAATTTTCAGAAATAATAACATGGTTCAGCAGTTATTGCTAGACTACAATTCTCATCATCCCTATGACAGCGAGAGTCAAAAATACCAGGAGGACCACATTGACCACCTTAAGATATACCCACTCTAATCCTATGATATAAATATATCTTTTTCTCAAAAGACAAAATAACTCTTCATCCTTACTATCAATCACAAATCCAAATGGAGATGGCAGCCTAGAAATCAGAAGAAGACTGAGACTAAGAAGGGCAGCAATGAAAGAATTAGAAAAGAGCATCAAGTGTAAGGACATGTCACTGGAGACCAAGATCATCCACATTCTTGTTTTTCGATCACCGTGTATGGATATGAAAGCTGGACAGTAAAGAAAGCTGACGGGGGGGGGGGAAATGTGGTGCTGGAGGAGAGCTTAGTGGATATCCTGAATTGCCAAAAAGACAATTAAGTGGGTCCTAGCTCAATTAGGTGGGATGTGGTGGCGCTGTGGATTAAACCGCAGAAGCCTCTGTGCTGTGAGGTCAGAAGACCTCCAGTCGTAAGATCGAATCCACGCGACGGTGTGAGCTCCCGTCGCTTGTCCCAGCTCCTGCCGACCTAGCTGTTTGAAAGCATGCAAAATGCAAAAATGTGAGTAGATAAATAGGTACCACCATGGTGGAAAGGTAACGCGTTCCGTGTCTAACCACGCTGGCCACGTGACCACGGAAGATTGTCTTCGGACAAATGCTAGCTCTATGAATTGGAAACGGGGATGAGCCCCGCACCCTAGAGTCGGACATGACTGGACAAAATTGTCAAGAGGAACCTTTACCTTTACTTAACTCAGTTCAAGCCTGAACTGTCTCTGAAGGGGAAAAAAAAGGTCTACTTTGGGCACATTATGGGACAGCAGGATTCCCTGGAAAAAGACAATAATGCTGGGAAAGGTGGAAGGCAGCAGGAAGAGGAAGACCAAATTCAAGAGGGACTCAAGGAAGCCACAGTCTTGATTGAGTTTACAAGAGTTGAATCGGGCAGTTGTGGACAAGATGTTCTGGAGGTCTCTCATTCTTGGGGCCACCCTGAGTTAGGGGCAACTTTAGAGCACATAACAACAACAACCAATCTACTCTCAACCCATGATTGAGGGGGGGGCATTCCTAATTCCTCTGTGCCACGCCCGGAAAAAAGGTAGTTTTCGGCTTTGAATTGTTGCTAGAAAGTCTCCATGTAATCCATTCCTGAGAAAACACTTAACAGAAGTATGACAGCAGCTGTGAAATCTTTGAGTTTGTCTCTCTCTCTCTCTCTCCTGTATGACACCTTGATAAGGCAATTACCGCATAATAATTACCTTAACAAGTGGCATTACAGGAAATTATTGTCATGCTCCTGTTAAAATAACACACAATCATCAGCAAGTGTATTCTAGAATTCCCAATCAGCATCTCATTATCCAAAGCTAGCCGAGGAAGAAGTGTTCGGTTGCGGGGCAATAACCCACAATGCGCAGAGAAAAGGAATTGACAACTAGCAAGGCCTTCTGCTGATGATGATCAGCATTACAAGAAGGCTAACCCACCACCATGATGCAAAAAAAAGCTGTGAAAATACAAAGCTCTCCTCCCGCCCACCCCCAACCTCCCTGTACACTGCAGCACCGCCTGCAGACCCCGCTTGCATTTTTATTGCTTGAAAGCCTAGCTCGAGAGGGTCTGATAGCAGTGTCACCAGTTCCTTGAAGCTGAGACAGTGAGTTACAAATTACAAAAGTGTTACCCTATAAATGACAGCGCCTTCGATTGCATGTCGGCTCCGTAAAATGTGGGCAGGGCGGCGCCCACTTCTCCATGCACGATGAATGCATTCCTCAAGTGCAGATCAGGCACAATGAGGACGAGAGGCCTGACTCTAAAATAAATCATTTAAAATGTGCCTCTAATGCCCTTCAATAGCCTCTCTTGTGTCTCTTCTGCTGGACCAAAGGGAGGTGATTTTCAAACAAGGTTATGTCCCATAACTACTGGCAGGCATCAGCTGGGGCTGATATTGGATTACAGTATATGGGTCACCTTATAACATGTCAGAACCAGTCATTCATCTAGTATCTGCTCCAGTTTGACTGCGAGCATCTTTCCAGGGCTTCAAACAGACAGAGACTGTTTAATTAGAGAGCCCAGGAACCGAGCAGAGATCTTATTAGTACAAAGCATATGGTTTACCAATGAGCTGTGGTTGAATGGCTAATATAGTTTGTATTTCACAGAGTTACTTATTTATTCAAAATATTTTACCTCGTCTTTCTTTTTAAAACAGGGCCCAAGGTGGTTTACAACATTAAAAAAAAACAGCATGTAAAGCTAGCACTGGGAATATAATACTGAAAGGATCAAACGCATACCACACTTAAAAGCAACAACAACCGGTGAACAAAAGTAACGCCAAAACACATTCAAAGCTGTAATGTAAAAAAAAAAAAATCCATCAAAAAAATCCCTACTCGGGAAATCAGTTCGTCAACCAAACATTAACGACACAGCAGCTGACTAGCCTTTGTTTCTGGCAGTCTAAATCAGCCATTCTCAAGGGGGCCCATATGACTCCGGGGGGTGGGTGGGTGGGACATTTAACGTGGGGGGGGGACAGACAGAAACATCACCACATCTTTACATCTGTTGCTTCCTTGACTGAGAGGGGGCCCTGGAACCTGAGAACCTGAAAAGAGTTCCTAACAGGGTCGTGGTGAGAAATAAATAAATATGGAGGGGGTTTGAGAATGGCTGGTCTAAAAAACAAGTGGATTGGTATACTAGTGGGTTTGGGCATTGGTTGCATAGCTCAGTGGTTTAGGTATCTGGCTGCGAAGCTAGAGGTTGGGTGTTCAGTTCCCCACTGTACCTTCTAGGGGAAGAGCCAGTTTGTGTGGCCTCGGGGAAAGCTGCACGGTTTCATGGTGCGCTCAGAAGAAAGGAATGGTAAACCTGGATAACCCTGGAAAGGGTCATGATTAGAAAGGGGCATTAACCACCAGTCCATCAGTTTGTGGCAGTTTGTTAATTGGCCAAACAGGTAGTCACCTTTCAAACCCTGCCTCCCCAGGCAGGCAGCCATTCAGTGTCCAGAGGAGGTGCAGCACGGAAGCCTGACTGCTACTTCTGAATGGGTGCCTGTCAGAGGAGGCAGGGCTTTGAGTGCTAAACACCTGTTTAACCAAGAAGTAAACCAGCACAAACTGCTGAGCCAGAAGTCTGAAGTGAGAATTGACTTGATACATCATCATCATCACCACCATTACCACCACCACCATCATCATCATCATCACTATTATTATTATTATTATTATTATTATTATTATTATTATTATTATTATTATTATTATTATTATTATTATTATTATTATTATTGGGCACGAGATTCTTGCCCCAGTCTCTACCATAGGCTGTATCAAGCTTGGAAATGGCTGGAAAAACAATTTTGAAAAATAACCAAGCAAACTGGATGTATCCGGATGGGCACTTCCACTTTTTGGTTTTCAGTCTAAAGGGAAATGGTGCTTGATCCAGAGGAGACACTTTAATTGCATTAGGTGGTGCCTTTCATGCCTGGGGGCTCATCTCCTCCTCACTCCCAGCGGGTACCATTGGCCCATGTGAAGGTGTTTGCCTGTGTGTTGGCCATGCAGCAAATTCATACCTTGTATCTCACTCTCTCACATAGAACTACCTAAACTCATTCTGTTTTGAAACTGTTATACAAGGGGCCACTTGATGATCTTGGGGCTCTGACCTGAATTCTCAGGGAACTGGAAATTTCTGGTCTGTCAACCTCTTGGGATCAAGCAATTCCCATTTCTGGCAAAGTTAAACTTACATTTATTCTAGCAGTTCCGTCATCATCGGTTCACCTTTCTCTTTACTGCTGCTGCCTTTTCTCTTCTTTTTTTCAATAGCTCCCAATTTTAGGCCAGATAGTCGAATGTGCTACACCCACTGACAGGCCTGGCTTCAGTCCCCAGCACAACTTCAAATGCATCGCTTTTTGCTAAAAAAAGAGGGACATTTGACACCGTTCCTCATCAGATGATGAGCTGCTGAGAGATGGGATATCAAAGGACATCTATGCATGTGTGAATCAGCCCACGTCATCGTGGGAAGCACAGCTTTCCATTTTAAAAAAAAGGAAGAAAGGATGTTGATTCACATTTCCTCTTCCACCTCCACTGTGAATTGTTGTAAAACAAAGTGAATTAGAATCGTAGAACTGCTAAGCTGGGAGGGACCTCTAAGGGTCATCTAGTCTAGCCCACTATTGAAGCAGGAAATCCACAATTAAAGCATTTTCAGCAGATGGCCATCCATTCTCTGTTCAAGAATCCCCAATGAAGAGAACTTATCACTATCTGAGATAACCCTTTCCACAGATCTTGGAACAGCTCTTGCCATCACAATGGTCTCCCTAACAATTATTTCAAATTAATTAACTTTTATGATATTGCATTAGTCTGGTAAATTTGATTCATCCCAGAAACAATTTATCCATGGGCATTGGAGCAGAGCTTCAAAAAACTCCAGAATCCTCCTCCAGGAATCGCTCCAAGATCTATATTGGGTTGGCTTTGTTATGTAAAATGTCCCCTTAAAACACACAAAGCTGCCTTAAATAATCACAGCATTGTGAATTTTGGTCAAATTCCTGTAACTGCACAGCAGAAATGCAAGGAATAGCTTCAAGTTTTTCTCATTATTAACTGGAATGTACAGTCTAAATAACTTAAACTGAGACTTTAGTAGTAGAAAAAAAACATGTTTTGTTACTTACAGTTGAACAGATCTACAGCAAAACTAACAAATATGATTGCTTGGAGCAACGGGCCTCACCAGTCTCCTGAGAGGGGAAAAGGCAGTCCAGAGAGGTGGGGCTCTCTTTGAATCCAGAGGCAGGAAAGGAACAATTGGTTACAGCTGGATAGATTGACAGTAACCCCAGCCTAGTAACAAGCCTCCCAGCCACACTTACTACAGGCAGCGTACAAGTTTGCAAAAACTCCAACATAAATCACATCAGAGCACTTAAATCACAAGCAATCTCAGGGATAGAACTCTATACTTCCCACTACTAAGTTCTTTACTGATTATAGATGAAACTGGGATTGCATGGAAACAGGTGCTCTGCCACTGAGCTACATCCCTGCCTTTGCCTTTTCCCCCATTGAAATCCTGTTTGTTAAGGAATGTCAGCTTTAAATTTTCAAGTTGGTAAACCAGCAATGGAAGCTCAGTAATACACAAGACCACTTTAAGTGGTCCCACTCACCTAACCTTTCCAGATTTAGTCTCCCTGCACGACCGAGTTGTCTTGTCAGTTCTGGAAATAGCTAGAACCTTCCTTGTCAAAGAGCATTAAGAACCCAGCATTTGCATCCCCATGTCAAAGATCCCCCCACCCCCGGAAAGCTGAATACAAATAATGACATTGCTTCGGAATTTGTTCCCGGAAGAGATTTTCCCCCCCACCCGGGCCCACATGTGTCAAAACAAAAAACGAAGTGTAAAAGGACAGACTGTCATGTTGAAAAGGAAAGCATCTAATTCCCCACATACCGACAGCAAATTGTGTGAACCAAAGTGAATGTCGTGAGAGAGGAGGGAGAGAAGTGACATAAATGCTTGGGGCGCTTTGCAAGGAGAACATATATTAAATGGAAACCGAGGTCATCACCTCAAGGAAATAAATATGCATGGAAGGAAGAATTGGGGGTATGTGAAGGACAACCTTCAAAGGAAACGATAGCTAACATGATGTATTTTCTCACAAAGGTCTTGGAAGTGGACCATCAGAACAGCAAAATAAAGCCCTTGTTTCTGGTTCATCTATAAGGAGCCACCCCAAGTTGCTCTCACAGGAACAACCCAAAATAGCACTTCCACACAGAACTTCTCAAGTGTTCCAAGGGAGTTCACGTTACCTTGCTAAAAGAGGGCAGTGTGATTAGCACCATATCACCAATGGTGAGCTGGAGCTTACGGTGGCTGGCCTTTAGGCAAGGTTGAAGGGCCTCTTTCAAGCTGAGGGTTGAATTTAGTCCCGAGGAAGTTCTGAGGGGCCACATTACAAAATAAAAAAAAATGTTGGAAATATCAGCATATTTTAGCTGTTACTGCTAAAAAACTAAGCCTTAAGGGAGACATTTCAGCCTTTGGGAGGGCAGAGTTAAAAATATAGCACTTGGGAAATAGCCAAATGGTGGAGTTGTGAGCAAGGGCGGGTGGTCATCTGGGGATGACCAAAGGACTGGGTTGACTTTCCAAGAGGGCCAGATTTGCTCCAATGGCTAAGGTTTCTTATGAAGAAAGTAAGTAAGTTAGGAATGTGGAATACATGAGTTCAGAAGTTATTTCAGTTGGCTTAGCTTACCTCTCAGGAGAGGCTGTGCTCATTTGCCATCCTGCTGTGTCTTGCCATGAGGGATGCACTTTGTGTATGCTTCAGAACTATGCTGACTCCATACAAAGAATACTTTGAAGGGGAAAGGAAAACAAGATGCAATTCAATGCTTGTATTCTCTGTGTTCTGTTCATTTAAGAATTTGGGGAAGATGACTCTCACTGGTGTCCAATCCAACTGGATTCATTTATGACATTGAGCAATCTGCAGTGCAGATGCACTAGAAAGTTGTTTTAGTTCTTTTTGAAGTTCAGCCAGATAACGATGGGCAGCACTAAGCCTATGTGCATATATATAGAAGAATGCTTCATTCACTCAGGTACCACACCTGATTCAGAAAGGAAAATATAACTCCTGTCTAATGAAGAATAATCTCAAAATATACTTTTAATGAAAACTTCCACATGTCAACATGCACTTTAAACTGCTCCATTTGCTTACCCTGCCTTGTAGATCTGCTTTTCCCCTTTCTTTTGGACTGTAAAGTGAGAAAAGGCACTGCAGTTTGGAAGTATCTTTGTGACAGGTTGGAACTAATGTGATTTTAATACAAGGCTGGATTACAAACAGTTGTGTGAGCATTATACTCTTGTTTTATGTAAGGAGAGCTTTTTGTGGGGCAGAAAGGGATATAGGACTTAATTAATTAGTTAATTATAAGGGTATAGGTCCCCCTTGACATTTAGTCCAGTCATGTCTGACTCTAGGGCACGATGCTCATCCCTGTCTCCAAGCCGTAGAGCCAGTGTTTGTCCATAGACAGTTTCTATGGTCACATGGCCAGCGCGACTAGACACGGAATGCCGTTACCTTCCCACCGTGATGGTACCTATTTATCTACTTGCATTTGCATGCTTTTGAATGGCTAGGTTGGCAGGAGCTGGGACAAGCAACAGGAGCTCCCTCCGTCACGTGGATTTGATCTTATGACTGCTGGTCTTCTGACCTTGCATTAGGTATATATTAGCTTAGACCAGAGGCTGGAACTGCCTCATAATGCTGTGTGGTACAGCAGCATCCAGGCCCTCCAAGCCCCGACCCCCATCATAAGAACAATCACATCCTCTTGAAAGCTATTTTAGTCTCCCCATACTTTTGGTACTGCAAACAGCACTTTTAAAAAACCTGGAAGTGACCTTGCAATCCCTTCTGGATTGGTACAGAATAGTTGGCATGTCCCTTGGGGGTACAGAGGGTAGCAGAAAATGAAATGGGCATGGACGCCTTCACAGGTATCCTGAAAACATCAGCATCCTCAACTTCAGGGGAGCTATGGGAAATAGGGTTTGCCTTGTTGCCATCCTGATTCTGTCAGCAAAAAGAGAGAGCTGCACAGCCCTCCCCAGAAAACTTCAGTGCAGCAAATCATATAGGGTCACATAGGGTCAACACCTCTGCCAGAGCAAATTGTAAGGCAAACCAATCTGATGGCAAGAGCTTCCAAAAATCTCACACAGTAAAACAGAAGAAGGCATTGTTCATCCACTCCACAAATGTCATGGCCTGTTGCAGAAGGAGGAAGTCGCTGCTTGAACTTGAACAAGGCCTGTTGTACAAGCGGGATGATGTTGGTTGAACTTACCTCTTCATACTGGCTTCAATAGGTGATCAGCACATTCTTCCCTTGCTTGATGGAGATCAGATGGAGGTACACTGGCATCGTGTGGGCAGCTGGATTCTGCCTATACTCCTGTCATTTTAAAAATTGTTGTGAAAACTGTAAAGGATCCGCGTTTTCTTGCTCTAGGTTCTGCTTCGCTTGCTAATACAAACAAATGGGCATAGCATGCCCTGTGCAGCAATTTTCAGGCAATGAGCATCTTCTGAAAAGACCAGTGAATCATACAGAACATATCTTTGGCTATCATGACTCGTGATGAGCTAATATTTAGTACATAATTACATATACCTCTGCTAATGACACGGGAACCAATGGAAATGTCATTGTGTGGGTGGGGGCAAAGTGTTAGGTTGTGGTGGAGAGTGCGGTGGGAAGCTTTTCACGCAGATGCACTAATATATGGCTTCCATGTGCATTAATGATACCTTCCTGAACAACATGGGGAAATGTTCCAGAAATATTCAGCCTTTATTTAATATAAAGTGTGTGAATTCTTGGATTGGGCAGCTGGCCCAATTTGGCTGGAGCCATTAAATTATTGCCCAGTGATGGGGCAGAGGACTTGTATACAAACTGAATCCAGTTTGGCTTCTTGGGTGAACAGAACATGATGGAAAGAAAGTCATTAAAAACAAAACTTACAAAGTAGCTTTCAAAAGTAGTTAATGTGTGTTACATTTCCAAGGTTTCCCAAAGTACCTGGTGTCATATTTACATTTCAAAAGCAATCTTCTCATTATTTGGAAAATAACTAAAATAATTAATTTTTGTTGATTTAAAAAACAACAACATTACAAACCACTGTCTTATGGTTGTAAACCTAAGTATTCGCGAAGGCTTTCATGGCCAGGATCTAATGGTTGTTGTGGGTTTTTCAGGCTCTTTGGCCGTGTTCTGAAGGTTGTTCTTCCTAACGTTTTGCCAGTCTCTGTGGCCAGCATCTTCAGAGGACAGCACAGAGTCCTCTGAAGATGCCGGCCACAGAGACTGGCGAAACATTAGGAAGAACAACCTTCAAAACATGGCCAAAGAGCCGGAAAAACCCACAACAACCACACCTAAGTAGTTTGTCATGCATAGAAGTTACTGCATGTCTCTGTAACTAGAAAAGTAAATTAAAACAGTTATACTTACAGTGGTGCCTTGCTAGACGATGATAATCCGTTCCAGTGAAATCGCTGTTTAGCGAAATCATTGTCTAGCAGAAAGCATTTCCCCATTGGAATGCATTGAAACCTGTTTAATGCGTTCCAATGGGGAAGAATCGTCGTTGTTGAGCGAAGATCAGCCATAGGAAAGCTGCTATGCGAACCACCAATCAGCTGTTTAAATCGCTGCCTTGCGAAGCTTAGGTCCCAAAAACACCCGTTTTGCGAGCACGGAGGGAGCTGTCAAAATCGTCATCTGGCGAAAATTGGTTTGCGAAGCAGGGACCAAACATTGTCCAGCGAAATTCCCCCATAGGAATCATTGTTTTGCAAATCGCTATAGCGATCTCAAAAAGCCAATGTCTAGCGGAAAAAACTGTCGTGCGGGTTAACTGACTAGCGAGGCACCACTACATGGAAAAAGGAGCAATGTTACCCATTATTGCACTACAATCTAGCTATCCCTTTATTATTAAGCAAAAAAAAAAAAATTGTAAGTATCGCTAGCCGGATTGCTCAATGGTTTAAATATCTGGCTGTTTAGCTGAAGGTAGGGAGTTCAGTTCCCCACTGTTTCGTGTGGAAATAAAGCCAACCTATGTGTCCTTTGGCAAACTGCACAGTCCCAGGGTGGCCTCGGATGAAGGAAACGGTAAGCCACTATGGAGTACCTTGGAAACCCTGAAAAGGGTCTCATAAGTCAGAACTGACTTGACAGCACATCATGATGATGATGATGATGATGATGATGATGATGATGATGATGATGATGATGATGATGATTAACTCATTATTTGTAATCTATTATGTCAAAGCTCTAGTTAAAAATCCTATTCTTTTCTCCTCTGACTTTTATATCATATAAGGTGTCTTGGAAAATTTAAGCTTGCTCTCTGATACATGTGGAAATGCCGTTTCAATTTTGATAGACACCCATCCAAAGGCCCGCATGCCTTTAAATCTGTGGTTCCCAACCTTGGGTCCCCATTTGTTCTTGGACTACAACTCCCAAAAATCCTGGCCAGCACAGCTAGTGTTGAAGGCTTCTGGATGTTTTAGTCCAAGAACATCATGTGACCCAAGGTTGGGAACCACTGCTTTATGTCATTCTGTAAGACAGAGCTGTGACGATGCAGCCTTCCAGATGCTGATGGGCCTCAGTTTCCATCAGTCCTTGTCCTCAAAGCCACTGATGGTTATGTTTCAACTAGTTCCCCATCCCATCAAAAGGAACGGTGTCCATAGCTCTTTGGAAGCCTCTTGCTCATTCCCTTCCCTTTGGCTCAGGATCAAGGAGTGGCTATGTAAAAGAGGAGGAAAAATGAAAATAAATGACAGGTACCCTGCTAGTGCAACTGCTGCTATCCAGGCTGAAATCCCTTCTGTTCTTCCTGCATCATTAGGTCTATGCCCAGCCCTGCCGTTTGTGTTTCTTCATTCACAGAGATGGGGTATATCCCCGGGAACCAGGAATTCACAAATATTTTCATGGGTTGGCTTGGAGTGTCTTAAAAGGGGGTGCAGTATGGGTTGGGCAACAGTCTGTGCACTCCTGTTCGGGTATGGACAGAGTAGGGGGTTCTGTGCACATCCTTAGTAGTGATACAAGCTAAATGTTTTATCTACATAATATCCGGCACATCTGGTGGTGGAACAGCAGGATGCTTGACAGCTACATATGCTGCTAATGTCAGATTAAGCCTAGAGCAGTAGGTTTCTGCCATCACTTTGATGGCAGAAAGTGAGCAGGAATTAAAGAACCTCTTAATGAGGGTGAAAGAGGAGACCACAAAAAATTGTCTGAAGCTCAACATCAAAAAACTAAGATCATGGCCACTGGTCCCATCACCTCCTGGGAAATAGAAGGGGAAGATACGGAGGCAGTGACAGATTTTACCTTCTTGGGCTCCATGATCACTGCAAACGGTGACAGCAGCCACGAAATTAGAAGACGCCTGCTTCTTGGAAGGAAAGTTGAAAAACCTAGACAGCATCTTAAAAAGCAGAGACATCACCTTGCCAACAAAAGTCCGAATAGTCAAAGCTATGGTTTTTCCTGTAGTGATGTATGGAAGTGAGAGCTGGACCATAAAGAAGGCTGACCACCGAAGAATTGATGCTTTTGAACTGTGGTGCTGGAGGGAGACTCTTGAGAGTCCCCTGGACTGCAAGGAGAACAAACCTATCCATTTTGAAGGAAATCAAGCCTGAGTGCTCACTGGAAGGACAGATTTGAAGCTGAGCTCCAATACTTTGGCCCATCGTGAGAAGAGAAGACTGCCTGGAAAAGCCCCTGATGTTAGGAAAGTGTGAAGGCAAGAGGAGAAGGGGACGACAGAGGATGAGATGGTTGGACAGTGTCATCGAAGCGACCAACATGAATTTGACCCAACTCCGGGAGGCAGTGGAAGACAGGAGGGCCTGGTGTGCTCTGGTCCATGGGGTCACGAAAAGTCAGACACGACTTAACGACTAAACAACAACAGCAGGGGGAAAAGAGATGGAGTAGGTGGTAATATTTCCACAAGTGCATCGGCATGAAGAACAAGGTGGAGAGATGCTCTTTGCACTAATCAATGAATCTTTTATCGGATATTTTCATTGTGCAAAAAAAAAGTTCTGTTTTTCTGATAGTCAAATAAACAGGATACTACCTCCTGGTTTGGTGGTAAGAAGAAGGAGGAGGAGAAGCTGTCACCTCAATTCTGACTTACGGCATCTCCTTTCAGAATTTTCCAGGCAGAGAATACTCAGAAGTGGTTTATGATTCCTTTCTTCTGGGAGCATCCTGGGACAGTGCAGCTTGCCCAAGGCCACACAGGCTGGTTCTTCCCCTAGGTGGTACAATGAGGAATTGAACTCCCAATCTGGCTCCACAGCCAGATACCTAACTTACTAAAGAGCCCCAAAATCTCTTAAACTGACAGTAAAGGGGAATTACAGACCAACTGGGCTTCATTCAACTAATCTATCCATTCCGTCCTCTCTGCTTTAGAGGCAGATTTTATGTGGTGCCAAGCAATGGAGACCCAGTGGGTGTGATCTCTAAAAAGTAACTTTTTAAATATTTTCCCCTATACTTAGACAGTAAACACAAAAAGCATTGATCAGCAGGTTCTTCCTCTTGTATTTTCCCAATTCTAACCCCCCCCCCAAAAGGCAATGGCATGCTAGTAAAAATGGAGATCCCATCAGCCACAGTCAGCGTACTCAATGGTTGCTTTCCAGAATTTTCTGGAAGGTTATCATTTGTGCATCCCTACATTATGAGCTGCTTCAAATTAGCCTATCCAGGGAGAAATCTAGAGAGCCATTACTGAGGCAGCTCACTGGACTGACAGAACAAAATGTGGCTGTATGGTTTATTTACCGAACTGCAGACTGGTGCAATGAGGCTGAATGATCGAACCCTTTAAACAAGTTATAAAAACCACAGATAAAATCTTGGTCTTTCCAATTAGTGCAATTATGTGGTGGCTATTAAAGTTCCATTGCATGTAGGCTGGAATTGCCCCAGCTGCCAAAGGCTTTTAAAAAGAATGTTTCCAAGGCAACAGCAGTTTCCTCAGCGAGGTGATATTCCTGAAAGTTGTATTAAGTGATGACCCATACTACTTATTATATCTGCTGCAGTTTTGAAATAAAGAGGGGGAAAAGGTATGCCTGTTTTGTCTGTAAGACATTAAGGCATTTATCTCTGGCACTTCTCCAAAAATTCATGCCCCTTTTATCCAGGGGACAGAGTTGCATAAGAAATTGCTGTGGGCATCATAAGCTGTGGGCCTCTGCAAAGGGCGGGAGTCAATGATAAGCAACATTGATGGACATAGTGAGGTGTCAGAGCGCTGGCAGACCTCTCAAGCAAAAGCTAGCCTTTTCCTTTCTTCAGGTCTCACCTCTCATCATTCCACACCATGCGCTATGTTGGCTAGGGCTGATGAGAAATGCTGTCCGACAACATCTGGAGGACTGATTATTGCTGACCTCCAAGCTACATTAAACACTAGGCATACAACTTTTAGATATTTTCTTCACCACAGCTCCTGGAGGGCAAGGTGTACCCAAGTGGGAGGGGAGTCAATAAGAGTAATCAAGAAACCTCTCATCTAACTACCTGGACTGGCTGTTTCAGTCCTCCCACCAAAAGCATAAAATAGGAGAAAGAGGGCTGTGGGTTATTTTTATTGATGTGGTGCTTTCACCTCTAAGGCATCCTGTTGAATTCTTGAGGCACTAGTCACAAACTGCAATATGTCTCTTTCTGATATTTATTTAACAAGCAGGGAATATATGGATTTTTTCACTAAAGCTCTCACGATTTGCCAGGAATTTCCCCAGCCAGAATTTTGATACCTGCAGCCAAGAAAAAGCCAAGCCTTGAGATGAATTTCAGAACACACACCTCAGTAAGTTTATCTCTGAAGCGACCAACCTTAGCCCAAAGAAGAAGCAAATGAGTGGGAGTGGCTACGCTCCATGGAAATTGCAAAGAATAAGGGGATGGGTAGTCTCTCTGCTCCTTAGCCTCTGTGTCTTAAAAACTACCAGTCACCTAGTCCCTTGCAGCTCCCATGGACCCTGCCTGGGCACCAAAACTGCTAGTTGCAGAGAGAGGGGGAGAGAGGGAGAGTAATATTTAGGGTTGTATGACTATGTGGAAAAACTGTGGATTCCAAACAAACTGAGGTTCAGAATTTGAAGCTTGAAGCTTAAAATTCTTCCATTTCAAGTGTACCCACACTGATGGGTCTTGAAAGAGAGAGAGAGAGAGAGAGAGAGAGAGAGAGAGAGATTGCACAAGCTTGAAGTCTTTTCACCTCTAAGTAGAAAATATTAACCTAAACGTACAAATTGTCCTTGTATAAGGCACCTTTCAGTGTTTCCATGGAGAGAACCGTCTTTGGGGGCAGGTCAGTGCTGACCATGAAACGTTTATTTTTTAAACTTTAAAAGGTTACAGCTGGCTCATTGCTCAAACCCTTCATGTCAGTACAGATATACAGTCAACTCTAGTTTTAATTCAATTTGCATGTTCACACACATACACAATCTAAGTGATAAACCACATGCCGTTTTTCACTCCGTGAGAACATTAAAAAAAAAAAAATAAGGGAAAGGGAAAATAATAGTGATGCCAACCTTCCAGTCTTACTAAAAATTGCTTTTTTTTTCATTCCATCAACAATATCAGATACTGTTTTAAGTGTTCACAACATAGCAAACAGTCTTCCATGGGGATTACTTGAAATTTGAAAGTCTCTCACCCTTGAGGAAATTCAGCTGTCATGCTGAATTTGTCTCAGGCTGTGAAAGAAGTTTTGTATGAAGTAAATATTGCTCTTGTTTTCTTTCTTTCTGCTTAAAAGTAGGCAGGGGAGAATCTTGGGTTGGATCCTGCTGAAACGTGTTCTCACAGATACACTCCTCCAACTCCTGGATGCTCTCTAGTGAAACAGCTTTAAGTCTATGCTTCTCAATTTTACTATGCATTGTTGTCCCATTTGTCCCTAGGTGTCTACTTCCATGAAAGCAATATCCATGGCTGGCAAAGCCTAGCTGTGATAGGCTGTGAGCAGAGAGCCAGTCAGAAAGCACGAGAATGCTGGCCTTTGACTTGTCCCCAATCTTGTTGAAAATATTCCTATTTTATTTCTAAGTGGCTTAACTGAACATTGTTTTAATAAATATAAATAGTAGACATGGTGATAGGGACAAATATAAAAACAAATCAGGATATTCATTAAATATCCCGGATTCGTCAGATATCCGTTGATTTGTATTCTTGGGGTCCAGAGACCCCAACAAATATGAAGCAATGAATATAACCCTTTAATATTTGTCCCTTCATTCCCTATCTGCTTATGCCGCTGCGGATCAGCTGTTCCTCGGGGACATAAGGAGAGAGGGGGTTTCCCTTCGGGTGGCTTGTTAAAGCCTGCCTGAAAGGAATCCCACCCCCTGGGGCTGGAAGATGGTTTGGTTCCCCTTTCTTCCTCTCACTATGCCCATGCGGCATAAGAAGAGGAGGGAAAGGATCAAAGAGGGATCAGAGGGATCCTCCAGCCACTGCAGGATTGCTTTGATCCCTGCTTTCTCTGCTCTTGCTATGCCCAGCAGGGCTTAGCAAGAGGAGGGGAGAAGGGATCAAAGTGCTGCTGGATCACTTTGATCCCAGGTTTCTGTCTTCTTGCTTAGACCCATGGGGCTTAGTAAGAGGAGGGGAAAGGGGATCAAAGTGCTGCTGGATCACTTTGATCCCAGGTTTCTGTCTTCTTGCTTAGACCCATGAGGCTTAGTAAGAGGAGAGGAAAAGGGATCAAAGCACTGCTGGATCACTTTGATCCCAGGTTTCTGTCTTCTTGCTTAGACCCATGAGGCTTAGTAAGAGGAGGGGAAAAGGCATCAAAGCACTGCTGGATCACTTTGATCCCTGGTTTCTGTCTTCTTGCTTAGCCCAGGGGGTTTAGTAAGAGGACGGGAAAGGGGATCAAAGCACTTCTGGATTACTTTGATCCCTTGTTTCTGCCTTCTTGCTTAGGCCCATGGGGCTTAGCAAGAGGAGGGGAGAAAGGATCAAAGCACTGCCGGATCACTTTGATCCCTGGTTTCCGTCTTCTTGCTTAGCCCCAGGGGATCAAAGCAGTGCCGGATCACTTTGATACCTGGTTTCTGTGTTCTTGCTTAGACCCATGGGGCTTAGCAAGAGGAGGGGGAAAGGGATCAAAGCACTGCAAGTTCACTTTGATCCTTGGTTTCCATATTCTTGCTTAGCCCCATGGGGCTTAGCAAGAGGAGGGGAGAAGGGATCAAAGCGATCCCACCGTGCAAGTGCTTTGATCCCTGCTTTCCCTCCTCTTGCTATGCCCAAGAGCATTGCAAAAGGAGAAAAAGGGGGAAAATATGACCAGACGAATGACGAATTGATTCGTTGTTCATTGGGATATTGGGGGGGGCAAAATGGCGCTTCCTCCCGATCTCTAATAAACCGGTTGTGCGGTGCCTTATGCAATTCAGTCCACTTGGCACTATTGGTTAGGTTTCACCCTCAAAGGCGGGTTACATCATTAAAAGGCAGTATATGAACGCTAAAACCAGTAACTTTACAAATATTTAAAAAGAATCAAATAATACCACATGAAAAAAGGGCTAATCAAATCAACACAAAAAACAGACTCAAAGCAACAAGGCAAAATGTCCGCTTAAAAAACCCCTCCCAGACAGACAGTCACAAAGGGAAAGCGTGCCTGAAGAGAAAGGTCTTTGTCCACTCATGGAAGGACAGAAAAGACAGATGACATCAAACGTCTTTTGCTGTTTCAGAATAAATACGATGGAGCTAGATGACCATGGAACTCCTGAGGAAACTGAGATATAATAAAGAAGTTGTGTTCATGTGTTTGCATCATTTACGTAGACCATATTTTACTTACACTTTTTCACTGCATTGTCCCATTACACTGGCTGTGTTTATGCCTTAGTGTTATACAATCTCTTTTAAACATTCAGAAGAATACTGCCTATATTTCAGCGCAGTCCATTAATTTCCAGTTGGGATTGAATTCCCCGTGATCATGCTTGTAAAATTATTTGAATTGTAAAATGTTTGCTGATTTCAGCATATTGGAGAAGTGTGAGCCTCCCTTCTCAGCAAATTATGTACCTTACAGCAAAACACACACACACACACACACACACACACGGAAAAGCAAGCCAATGACTTTGCCCCCTCTTCAAACCACATTTTCTGTTTCAGTAATCAAGGCTCAGATCAGTAATGCTAACCCATTGCAATTCCCCCTTTCTCTCCGTTGTATCTTCAGCACAAAAGTTGATGTTATTAACATTTTATGTGTGACTGAGGACTGATCTAAAGATTTTCACAGTTGCAGTAATGAAACAATTAACTCCCAAGTCGTCATTTCACACATTTTCACACAGCTGAAGTTACATCCTGTATTCCATGTGGGAGCATTCATTTAACTGAAGCCCAGAGATCTCCTGAAAGAGGCTTGGAAAAGTTACTATTTTAAACTACAGCTTCCAGAATCCCTGGGCCACATAATAATAATAATAATAATAATAATAATAATAATAATAATAATAATAATAATAATAATAATAATAATAATAATAATAATAATAATAATGATGATGATGATGATGATGATGATGATGATGATGATGATGATGATGACGACGACAATGACGACGACAATGACGATGATGGTGGTGGTGGTGGTGGTGGTAATGGTGGTGATGATGATGATGATGATGTATCAAGTCAATTCTCACTTCAGACTTTATTAATAATAATAATAATAATAATAATAATAATAATAATAATAATAATAATAATAATAATAATAATAATAATAATAATAATAATAATAATAATAATAATAATAATAATTGTCCAGAATTTAGGCTTTTTACGTATTTAGGCTTCCAGTAAACATGTGCGCTATCCTTTCCATGTTTAAATATTTGAGTTGTGTGAGGAGATAAAGAAGTCCTCGTGTGTTGTTGCTCCAGGAGATCTAAGAGTCCTCCTCTGTTCTGCCTTAACTAGGGCAAGGGAAAAGTGGGTCTGTGCCCCAGGGTGCCAACTATTAGAGGGCATTAAAATCTAGAGTTGGATCTTGTTGGAGTTTTTACAGTCTCGCATGCTGCCTATAGAAGATGTTGCTAGGAGGGACCTTTTCCGGTCTGTGGTAACTGTCAGTCTGTCTAGCACTAACCAATTGTTCCTTCCCATCTCTGAATTCACACAGAACCTCCTTTCTGCCTCTCTGCTGAATGTCCCACACACCCACCCACTTTATCCTGTTGGAAGCAGTTTGTTAGTTTGTTGTTGATCTGTTCAAAAATATTAGTAATGAAATGTTTTCATCCTTTCTTCTGCAAATGCCTGAGTGATATACTGAGACTTTTAATGCCAGTTAATGAGAAAGGGGTGGACTATCTGAGGAATCTGAAATTATTCTTCTCTGCTGATCTCTTTTAGTCCCATGAAAATAGAAGAGAATGTCTATTTTCCATCTGTTTTCTTAACACTCACCTGTAGATTTTGGTGTCCTCTAAATTTTGGTCTCCTCAAGCAAAACTGGAGTTCCATCCCAGTTACATTATGGGTGGAGGGCTTCATGTTGTATCATTCCTGTACTTTGTGGCCACAGCTATTCAATTTTAATCCATTTCTCCCCTCCAAATATACATTCACTTGTGGAGAACTGAAATTCCTTCGCACCCGAAGTTCTGGATTCACAAAATCTTTTCTTCAAATGTTACCCCAATAGAATAACTATTTGCAGTCAAATAATTCAACTTTCCTAACAAGGCTTTTTCTACCCTCCTCTCATTGTAGCTGCCGCCGATCTTCATAATCCTTTTAAAATAACACAGATTATTACCCCAAAACATCCTGCTTCATTTAAGTGGCTGCTGTTTGGGCAGTGATACATTGATGGACACCTAGCAGTTTCATGGCCGCCAGTTTTAATTTCATTACCAGCGCTGGGGGAAGAAAACCTTCAAAGTGGGCAAAGCCAGCCAATCTTTTGGCCATCAGCGGCCCTCAAGTGAATCATAAAACATAAATGCTTGTGAGGTAAGTTTCCCCCTCTTTTTTATTTATAGTCTCGGCACAGTATAGCAGCAGCTGTGTATATAACCGAAGGTAGCAATAAAACATTGTCATTTACTGAGCACTTGACACCCTCCAAATGCTAGGAATTTAAGCAGAATCCCTAGCTTTCGCTTTAGCGGAGAGTTATAATCATCCATAAAAGAGTATCTACCCAATTTGTAGTGTCCCCTTGTCAGTTTCCTTCAGTTTCAAGAAAAGGAACTAGTAGTATAGAGTAAAGCAGGATTAGGGTGAGAAGGAAAGGACTTATATTCTCAGGTTGATGTTCAGCAATTGAATTGCTGGATGGTTCAGTGGTTTAGGTATCTGGCTGAGAAGCCAGAGGCTGGGAGTTTGATTTCCCACAGTGCCTCCTTGACAGTTGGTGTACTTGATGATCCATTGGGTCGTCACCACCACTGGCAATGGAGCTACAGTTCAGCAGCAGGTCCATCCTCCAGATCTCAGATTCTGGGCCAGAAATCTTGTGTAATATGTTGCTTCCATCCTGGTAACCTTAGACTTCTTATAGCTTCAAGACATGCATTTGAACTCGAGCTGCTGTTGCTTCTTGTTCTGGAACTCATGTTTTGATCTTAAATTCAACATTGGTTCTCTGCATGAGTGTCCACAGAGGGTCAAGTGGGGTACCTGGGCTCCAGAAGAGCCCTGTCTGTTGGTCTCTGGCTTGAGTCCTGAAATCTCAGCGAATGGGTTGGTGCTGATCTAAATTGGCCATGTGCCTTATTTCAGTGAGATCCAACTTCTATCAAAATGTAGTAAGCCAGCCTTGCTACCTTTGGGGGATGACCTTCTCGATCCACTAAGTGTGGCCCCAGGTTTCTGCCCCCAAATTCTGCCTACATGGCAGCCTTGGGTTACAGGAGACAACATCTGTAGAAGATTAAACACAACCCAGGATTGGTCAAGATGGGGCCGAACTCAGTCACCAAAACCTTTGTAATTCCATTGGGGGCATTTTTATTTTCATAAGATAAGAGATCAGCACTGAACTGCTGATTCAAACACTTTTCTTACCAGAATGAACACTGCCAGAGCAACATTACAAGCATCTGAGCGGTTCTATAAAGTTGGGAGCAGTACTGATTTATTGCAATGGATATATATATTTGGTTCATTGTACTGTTTAAGCTTACCACTACAATTTTTTGCGCATTGCTTACAATCTAATATCATAAAATACAATTGAAATTGATTTTTCCGTTTTTTAAAAAAAATCCGTGAAGCCATTGAACACATTGAAAATGCATGGAGTAAGGTTATATAGTGTTGCTGCTGTAATGAAATATATTAGCATTGTATAATGCAGCTTCACAGTAGCTAATTTTTCTGCTGATCAATCAAGGTAGAAAAAAATGGTCAGGTGCGCACGCGCGCACACACACACACACACACACACACATACACACAAACACAGCACTTGGGAATATTTATGAAGGATATTGTAGAAGTAAGAAAAAGAAGCGGGGGAAGGAACATTGTGCACTTATCCAAAGGAGTGCTGTGCTCACACATGACCTAGCAACTACGATGGGTGCTTAGCTTGTAAAAAGAGCTTCAATCGGTAACTATACCCCCAGACAAACTTTCAAAAAGTCACTTATTTTTCCAAGTCTGTTCTCAGTAGGACTAGTCATGGATCTAACCTGAAAATAATTGAGCTGCCAGGTGAGCAGCACTCCATTTCCTGTGATTTCAGGGCCACAAGGTAAGACCAGAGATGGACTTTGTGATGCCACACAAGGGAAGCAGGCCATGTTGGGAACAGGTTCTGGAATGGTGGAAGTGCCTTGTGAAGCGGATTATGGAAACAGGCATGATGGGAATCCAGATAAATGGGCCCAGGCTGCAAATGAAACTCTCAAGACCGGTAAGAAGGCTGTTGCAAGGCAGATAGGCAGGAAAATGCATCCCACAGTTACAGTGGTTGTTGCTGCCATTTCTGCCAGGATTTACATCCCATATGGTATTAGGTAAAGTTTCCACTTGACATTTAGTTCAGTCGTGTTCGATTCTAGGGGGCGGTGCTCATCCCCGTCTCTAAGCTGTGGAACCAGCATTTGTCCATAGACAGTTTCCGTGGTCACGTGGCCAGTGCGGCTAGACACGGAACGCCATGACCTTCCCACCGAGATGGTACCTGTTTATCTATTCACATTTTTACATGCTTCCGAACTGCTAGGTTGGCAAGAGCCGGGACAAGCAACAGGAGCTCACTCCGTTGGGTGGATTCGATCTTACGACTGCTTTGTCTTCTGACCTTGCAGCACATAAAGGCTTTAACCCGCAGCGCCACCACGTCCCAGATATGGTATTACCTATCTCAAATATAACATCTTTTCTCAAACATGGTTCACACCCCATATTTATTTTACTTACTTTTTAAAAATTGTATTTCATTTCATTTTTACCCCACATTCCTCCTTTATAAAAGACCTAAGGTGGCTTACATAACTGAAAGACAATATTTAAATCTAAAAATGGTAAGTATACAAATACTAAAAAGGATTAAGGAAATACCACACTAAAAGACAGTAAACAAAAGCAACGGCAAAAATATATTCAAAGCAGTAAGGCACAAGCACCAGTTAAAAAACCCTACTCGGACAGCCAAGCATTAAGGGAAAGCTAAAGAGAAAGGTCTTCGCCTGCTCACAGAAAGACAGCAAAGATGGTGCCAGCCTGGCCTCTTGTGGGAGGGAGTTCCAAGGTCTGAGAGCAGCAACACAGCCTTTTGGGAGTTTTTCCAGGTTCTCTGCTGTTGCAGAGTCTTATGGAAAGTTCACTGCCAGTCTACTGGAAAGCTGGATGCATTCCCAAGGTGACAGATTCTCCCCTTGTGCCCTGCACCACACTGCTGTTAGAGTTTGTACAAGAAGGCTCACGAGTCAAGATTCCATTCCTACTTTCATCCAGATGGCATGATGTGTCCAAATGCGTGCATCCCACTAGTTCCCTCCTCAAGTGCCCTCACTTCCTCCTGCCTTCTTGTAAGCACAACACACATTGGTGCTGAGTCTGGGCACGCTGATACAAACGGGAAAAGTCTGGAGCTGGGTGCTCAGGGTCACACGCCAAAATCAAAATTTGCCCTCTTCTAGAATCTATCATCCTGAAATGTGTCTTCCTACCTGGAGAGCCAAGTAAACATGGCAATTTTCTGACACATCAGCCAGTGCCCTGACACTCGAGCAACCCTAAAATAGTCATGGTGGCCATATCAACACTGGTGATCCTCACTATTCTAGGAACAGCTGTCAAAATATGGGCATATTTGTATAGGTTTCATTGCTGTTCCTGAGGTCAGACATGCTGGCTCTTCTGCAGCTCTAGATGAACGGTCCTTCGTGAGAAGAGACTCCATGCTTAACTTTTTATTATCAAGAATACAAAATAAAACCAAATCGACTAGAAATTATTTTTTTCCTCCTCTTTTATGGCTGCAGCTATCTCAGCAGTGTATTATTTTGCTCTCAGTTGCTACTGGTAACAGATGTGCAGCAGATCAAACCTCTTCTGGGATAAATTAGTCTTAAGATGGTAGGTCACATCTAGGTTGCAGGAGAATATCTCTTGTGAACAAAGGATCTTGATTTTTCATTCTTCTGAAGTAGATAGGTGATTGATGTCTTTTCATTTCAGAAGCCTGCCAAATTCAGGGTTAAGCACACAGATTTTCAAGAGTTCAGGAGACCATCGCCAGCCATAAGGTGACCTTCACATGTCCTAGCCAACAGAGCTCACTGTATTCCTCAACAAAAATTTTTTTTCACAAAAAGTGTGAAAAAGATATTATAAAAGCTATTGTAAAGTTATCTCTGCCCTTAGCACCTAAATCAACCGTTCTCCACCTGGTGATATTCTTCAGCATTGCTGGTTAGTGGATGATGGGGTCTATAGTCTAGCCCATCTGGAAGGTTACAGTTGGGGAATAATAACTTACCATACTTTTCGCACCATAAGACGCACTTTTCCCCCACAAAACAGGGGGGTGGAAAGTCTTTGCGTCTTATGGAGCGAAGAAAACAGATAATATTTTCCTGTTTTCTTCTCCTAAAGAAATGGTGCGTCTTATGGAAAGGTGCGTCTTATGGAGCGAAAAATACAGTACATCTCCACCTGTGCAATCTCTGAATGCAGCCTACCAACCAAGGTGGCCTTGATACATCTTAATGCATGGCTGGGGGCCTACTTAGAAGCATAGAATAATTGAGTTGGGAGGTGCCTATAAGGCCATTGAGTCCAACCACCTGCTCAGTGCAGGAATCCAAATCAAGCCGATCTGACAGATGGTTGTCCAATTTTCTCTGGATTGCCTCCAGCATTGGAGCACTCACCACCTCCTGAGGCCATTGATTCCATTGTTGTACTGCTCTAACAGTTAAGAAGTTTTTTCCTGATATTCAGCCTAAATCTGGCGTCCTGTTGCTTGAGCCCATTATTACGTTTCCTACACTCTGGGATGATCAAGAACAGATTCTGCCCCTTTCAAGTATTTGAAAAGTGCTATCATATCTCTCCCCCAGTCTTCTTTTCTCGTGGCTAAACATGCTGACTTATTTCAGTCATTCTTCATAGGGCTTGGTTTCCAATCCCCTGATCATCTTCTGGTGCATCAAAATTGTGCTAGTCACCATACATTGGTTGTCGAGCTCATGTCTCTTTCTAGTGCTCAAAATATATCATGTGAATCTTTCTCAGCAATCAGATCATTCTAAAGAAGCCCATTTGATCTCTTCCCCAGATATCATACTTGAAAGCATTGAGCTAGGTATTCATTCTCCTACTTTCTTTTTCAAAAAAGACACCATGGTGGATCTGTGAGAAGAAGTCTCGAAGTCTAGAAGATGCATCTGATACACTTTAGTCCTTCATTCCCTTATTCTGTGTCAGATAAATGGGTCTTTCCTATGAGTTCCCCGGGATGTCTCAATCACTTCTAAAGGCCATTAGGTACAGCCTTTAGAATTAGATTTGCTGGACAGGCAGGTAGAAGCTAAGAATTCAAGGACGACTTTTCTACACAATCACTACGATCTGACAATGTTGGTCATGTTACTATTACAGCCATGCCATTGGGCCTGTTTCGACATAAGTCAAAAATGTCTCAAATGGCCTTTAAAAAAAACAACAACCTGCTGTGAAGCCTGCCAGATAACCTGACTGTGTTTTTTAGGAAATCACTCAAGGCCGTAAAACAGCATGAAACCATAAAACAGGTCATGACCTGTTCCCTGTAAAGTCAATGAAGCAAATGGACATAGCTCTATCAAAGTCAAATCAAGACCTTTTTGTTGTTGTTGTTCAGGGTTAATCAAAAGCTGTGCCACTTTGAAGCCAATGGAAGGATTGCTGGTGGAAGAAAATGCAGCTGTGGATTCGTGGATTTTTCCACCTTCCACATCTAAAAACTGGAAGCAGTAATCCTGTTCAGACTCTTATCCAAGGAGCGATGTAGTTTGAAGGGTGGGGGAGTGCAGATGCATGCAAAATAGATGGCAGTTGCACAGATGCCAAATAAGTGCCTGGACCAATGATCCAGGTGAGCTGGCAAAATTCTAATAACTTTGTTCCAGCAATTGTATATGGTTCCACTCTGGTGCTATTCGCACATTTTAAAAGATCTTGTCCATACTCGGGTCCCGTTCCATCACTGTCATATACATATACAAACTAGAAATAAAGAAATGTAAGTGAATATACATACAGTGGTGCCCCGCATAACGGGCACCCCGTTTAATGACGAATCCGCATAGCGATGGCTTTTTTGCGATCGCAAAAGCGATCGCATTGTGATGATTTAGGTAGTAAAAAATCGCTTTGTTTCGCTTACCGATTTTCGCATAGCGATGTTTTTGGAACAGCTGATCGGTGGTTCCAAAATGGCTGCCGGGTAATTAAAATGGTTGCCCGCTGTATTTTCGTGCCCATTCCTCGCTTACCGGGCAGCGAAAATGGCGGCCGTATGGAGGATTTTCGCATAACGGTGAGTTTACTGCCCATAAGAACACATTAAATGTGTTTTAATGCATTCCTATGGGCTTTTTTGTTCCGTATAGCAATGAATCCACATAGCAACGATTTTTCCAGAATGGATTATCGTCGCTATGCGGGGCACCACTGTATACAGTGCTTCCAAGATCAACATAAAGGTAAAGGTAAAGGTTCCCCTTGACAATTTTTGTCCAGTTGTGTCCGACTCTAGGGGGTGGTGCTCATCCCCGTTTCCAAGCCATGGAGCCAGCATTTGTCCGAAGACAATCTTCCGTGGTCACATGACCAGTGCGACTTAGACACGGAATGCTGTTACCTTCCCACTGAGGTGTTCCCTACTCGCATTTTTACATGCTTTCAAACTGCTAGTTTGGTGGGAACTGGGACAAGTGACGGGTGCTCACTCCGTCACGTGGATTCAATCTTACAGCTGAAGATCTACAGACCTTACAGCACAGAGGCTTCTGCAGTTTAACTCTCAGCACCACCACGTAGGTCAACATAGGGATGTCCCAATTGGTCTTTCAAGGGAAACAAACAAAAATCCCCCTTTTGCCTCCTCCTCTGTGCTTTGCTTAAGCCACTTAATGATCTTGAGAAATGGAAAGCTTCCTTCCCCCTCCTCCATGGAGGGAAAGAGAGAGAGAGAGACAAAGCTTTCCATTTCTTTTTAAATTTTTGCTAATTGATACAGTGCATCAGCAATGCATTGAAGGTGCAGCTGTTTTTTTAAAGCCATTTCAAAACCTCGTATTCAGTCGTAAATGAGCTCCAGTGAAAATGTAAGGTGATTGTGGCTTGTCTATCATTAGGTGGAGTGAGGTTGTGGCCTTCAAGTGGGAAGTGCAGAGTAGGGTGGCTCCAAGATGGCTGAGCAGGACAGAACCACATAGATTGATATGGACCCACTGATCTAGCCCACTGCTCTTGAGTGTGGTAGAGATACTGCCCCATCATCAGTTCTGAAGTAATTTCAGCTACCATTCCTATTATTGTCTGTACGTGGGACAGGAACACTTAATATTTATTTTACTTATTATAACATTATATCCTGTCTTTCCACTGAAGAAAGCAGCGCTCAAGATTAGCTAGCCATCAGATTAAAGACAATGTTAATGGTAAACACTATTAAAGTAATCACAGTTAGAACAATTGTAAAGGCTAGATTGAAAAGCAGTACATTCACACCATACTTGAAAGCAAAGAGAATGAAGCATGGTTTTCACAACTGGGAAACAATACAGAAGGAAGGGATCCCATGTGTCCATCAAATGGACCTCTGCAGGAGATGATATTTTCAAGAGGTTCTATCTGGAAGATCTGAACATCTCGGTAGGATTTTAAGAAAAAACGAGAGATATTTAATCCCTTTAGACCAGTGGTTCCCAACCTTTTTTCCCCAGAGGTTCTTGGACTACAACTCTCAGAAATTTTGGCCAGAATGGCTAGTGGTAAAGGCTTCTGGGAGTGTTAGTCTAAGAACATCTAGGAAGCCAAGGTTGAGAACCACTGCTTTAAACAGACAGAGACTGGGCCATTGACCATTTCTTGCCTTCTATCTTTTGTTTCATCTCAAGCAAAAATTTTGGGTTGGCCCTCAAGGTGAGGTCTTCCATCAAATGGCTCTACCACCTCTTTCTATTTTTATGGGATAAACTCCTGCTCTGGATCACTTTCCATAAGCACTGTTCATGTGCTTTGCATGGAGATGGGGTTGCCAAGTCAGCTGCACCCCATTCTCTGAGGTTCCAGGGCCTAAATTGGAGACCAGCATGCAGTCCTTGTGTAACAATTACAAAATATTGGCCCATGTCCTGCTGTGTGGTGTAGTAAGTTGCACTAGAATAGGCCCATTGAATGGTTTGGTGAGTCATCTCCACCCGTTCCACTGATTCAATTGGCCCAAGTCTAACTGCAACTTACTAGGCTAAAGTAAGTCACCATCAAAGTTGGCCCATTTGAATCAATGGAAGTTATGAAGGTGTTGACTGACTAAATCCCTATTGATTCAATGGACCTACTGTAAAGCAATTTATCATGCTAAGCAGCAAGATTTTGGCCTTTGTGTGGGAAGTGTGTTCATGAGACAGAGAGAATTTCAGGTGTTGCCTCCTATTGATCTTGAGAACAGCCTCCCCATCTGGTGGGCCAGAAAAGCAATTCTCTGAGACTTCAGCTATATCTTGGCTGGCAACCCTACAGGCCAAACCTGTCAAGCTTGGGATTTCTGGTTAGAAAGGATCAAAGTCCAGCTGATGTAGGAAAAAAAAACCCTCTGCTTGACCATGGAAAGGCACAACTCTTCCAAGAAGACCAACACCAGGAGAGACAGTTACTTTTGGGCTACCATTCCCAGAATCCTCCAGCCAGTCTCTCCTTGGTGCCTGGGGATTCTGGAGCTTGTCTCTCAGAAGATACGTTTTTGAAGTTCTGGTTTGGACCGGTATAAGACAGCCTCTGGTATTCACATGACCATGTTAAAAATATGCCAGAGGAAAGGGGAAAAAACCAGGAAGCTCTTTTATTTCACAAAAAACTCTGGTTTTCATCCAAGGTGTATTATAGTGAAGTTCTGAGCACAGAAACAGATTTTATGGGCTAGATATTGCTGCAGTGTTGCTTTCAGAGTGTTGTGCCCAGCTGCATAAAAATGATAAAAAGACTCATAGCCAAGGATAGATAAAAATTCCCTAAAATTGCCAGAGAATCGCAAGCAGAAGATGTTAATTTATTTTTGCCCCGAACAAGACATTTAAAATATTTTCAAGGACATCATGTCTGCAGGCTTTAAAAGATCAACTAATTATCAAATCAATGATCATTTGGGGGAAAGTAATGAAGTATGGAAAATAACCACTTCAAATTATATAAATCATTACTGTGAAGTATTTAAAACTGGTAAGTCATTAGCAAGGATATTTAATATGAGGATATTAAATGCCTTTAAAGTTTAAATTCCCCCCACCCCAATGTAAAATTGTATTTTTATTGTCATAATTTTTCTGAACACAAATAAGCTATCCTGTAAACTTTTTCTTAACAATCAGTTTATCTTTAGCCTCTTTTCATTTCCTTTTTTTCATGTTCCTTTTTTTTCCAGTTCACATTATTTTACCTCTTCTTTCTTAATGTTGTCAGTCGGTTAAAGGTACAAGCAATGGCCTTCATCATAGGAAGTTCAACTTCTGTTGCAGTCTATGACACTTCAGGTGCCCCATTGTCAAGGTTAGTTCTGCCTCAGGGTTAAAGAAGATGACCACCTCAGACAGCAAATACCAAGAGGTGTGGAAACAAGGAGTTGTTTCCACCTTCAGGTGGTGGAGAAGGTCATTCCATCCGTAGCTTTTGCACACAGAAGTGGGAGGAGTTCCTTCATACACTTTACCTCAGAAGGCTGGAGATTGTGGCATTGTTACGACACTGGATTTGATCTGGGTTTTAGCCTGAATTTTGAAGGCATTATCCAACACATCTGTTTTGACGACAGATTTCAGCACCTTGGACAGCTTCTGTGAAGTTGAGAGGAAAAGCCTCAGGAGAGTCACCACTCCTATGAAATCAGAGCCACCAGCTTAAATCTTTTGGGCCAACAATGCTGACTCAATGGACCACAAGTGAAGTCTTAGAAGCTCAACCACATGGCATCAAAGTTAGAATCCAGAATGTGGCATGCAATCTCTTTTCCTAGACTATACTTCAAAAGGAAATATATATATATAACTGGGACAGAGATCTTCATAAGATCTGCAGTGCAATCATATATATGTCTGCTCATAACCTCTGGTTGGGCGGTTCATGCCAATTCATTTACCGGCCAAACAGGTGTTCAGTGCTTCCAAGCCCCGGCTCCTGCCCATCTCTATCTGACACCCTCTGTGTCATTACCACTGCCCTCGATTCTGCCCCTCTTGCTGCCCATCTGCCTACTATTGGCCATTGTGACAGAAAGCAAATATCCCAATGTTTCATAGTACACCCTCAGTTAGTGATTTAATTTATCCTCTTTCTGAATAGAAAATTCCTCTAAGGAATTGAGTATAATAAATCCAACATACCCCAAAGCATGTTGGAAATGTGATGAGGAAATTGGTACGTATTTTCATATGTGGTGGGAATGTAAAGTGGTTAAGAAATTTTGGGAATTGATTTTTAAGGAAATGTGTGATATATTTGGTCAAGATATTGATTTTAATGCCAAAATTGCTGTATTGTCAATTTTTGATAATATAGATTTGGACCATCACTCGAAAGAATTAATCACTAATTTTATGATAGGTGCTAGAATATTAATAGCTAGGTTTTGGAAAGACAAGAATGATATTAAAATTGAAGACTGGTATTGTGAAGTATGGGACATTGCATTAAATGATAAATTGATTATGGAACTTAAAATAAAAAGAGGGGAAATAAGTTGTAACAATTTCTATGATATTTGGGATAAATTTGTGGAATTTGTGTTAGTGAAAGGAAGGGGGAAAGCCTCTAAACAATACTCAATACAATTTTGGAGAGGTAATCTGTAAAAAAAAATATTATAGTAAATATAGTCCCGTGGGTATGGGGTGCATGTTAGAATTTAGTTTATAATAAGCACTATTACTTGTATTTTTTGTATTTTTGTTGTTATGTATGTGTGTTTTTTTGTGTATTTTTTGTATAAAATAAAATAAAATAAATAAAAAAAATTCCTCTAAGATTTCACTCCACAAGGTATCTGGTGAAAGAACCTTCTGAAGAACCTGCCATTAACATTCACTGCCATTAACAAATATGTTCTGAATGATGTGACTGTGACTCTGAACAAATGTCCCACTAGAATCAAAAAGGAGGAACATTAAAGTTTATTTGAATATATATTACAGGAAATTCTGTCTTCTCTTCCTATGAGCTCAGGTGTGCTCACCATGAGATGTGTCATCTAACAGATGAATTATAAATATTTTATTTACTCCTGCTACAGTTGAAATTAAATTTCTGCTATATGGAATTAGATGACTCTGCATGTTTAACTTTTCCAAGCATTGCCAGCAAGGTGTTACGTGTCTAAAACTGCATTTCAGGAAACCAGGGGATAAGTGTTTTTAAAAAAATTAATGATGCATTATTTTACACAATTGTTGAGATGTTTATAGTAAAATATTAATTAGAGAATTACTATAAATGGGTCCATTAGTTTAATAAAGGTATTATAAAGCAAGGCAAATTATTTTAGAAAGCTAATGTAGCAATAAAGCAATCTTTGTTCTATGGCTCTTTGATGCATTATTCTCATGTTCATTGTGTCAAGAACCTCCAGGTAAAATGTATCCAGAAAAATAATAGCCCTATTCAGATCAGCTTTTGCTGTGCTCAGTAAGCTAAGGTGTCTATGGTGAGAGCAAAGCCTGAATCCATTTCTTCACTATCTGAGACATTCTGGACACAATGGCCAAAATTCTATCACACTGTTAGGAAAAAAGCGTAACTTTTACTAGTGAACAGCCATAAGTTAAGAACTCTTCGTAGGCATTAACTGTTGCATACTGAGTCACACAAAACGGCATGCGACAGACAATGCCAATGGAGATTTCTTAACCTAGGACAGTTGGCCTCCAAAAATTATGCCATTTCGGTAATAGTGCAACAGGATTTGAGCCAATGAATATTGGGGATGTGTACTTGTCTTCAATGGGATGGGCTATTTTGACATGTCCAAAGAGCCCAATGAGACGTTTGCAAATTTTCCCCCACCCAAGCCTGAGAAAAGACAAGGACATTTTTTTTCACTGAGATTTCTACAATTTGAACAAAATGTCTCTGTTCAAAAGTAGTCATTTTTTCCCCTTGCAGAGAGAATTCATCCATACAACAAGTACAGAAGGACTGGTTAATTAACCCCAAAGGTACAAATAAACCCTCAAATACTCTTGAGTTTTAAACAAGTCCACGTAAAAAAGCACTGGCTATCAAAATGTTGTAGGACTACGTAACATTTGTTGTCACAATCTGAGAACTTTCTGATCAGGAAAAAAAATCGCTTGTTTTCTAGGCGAGGGGGAAAATAATGGTGGCTACATGCATGGAGGTAGGGTTGCCATGCTCGTGTGCACAAAAGTCAGGCAAGCAAGGAGAATCCCCAAATGCTGTTTGTGTTCACTGTCTGTGCCTATGTGTATATGTGTATGACCAGGATCCCTTGGCCCATATCAGGTATGGCATTCATCATCCAAATAGGGTGTATGTTTTTGCAACCTCTAGAAGGTGCGACTGGGAAGGACCATTCCGCGCTGGGGTGACTGTCAATCTATCCAGCATTAAGCAATCGTTCCTTCATTGCTTCTGAATTAAAAAAGAGATCCGCTTCTCTGCTCCGTGTCTGTTTCCCTCTCTAGAGTCTGTTGAGGTCTGTTGTTGAAAGCAGGTGTGTTTGTCAGTTTGCTGTTTTATCTGTCCAATTGTAAGTAGTGCGTCCTTTTATTCTTTCTACTCATTATTTTATTTTATTTATTAGATCTCTATCCCGCCCATCTAGACCAAAGGTCTACTCTGGGAGGATTACAAATTTAAAAAACAAAAAAAAACCCAATAAGCATCTATTATTATATGTTGCCATGTGAGTTATTGAGACTGTAAGTGCCAGTTAATGAGAAAAAGGGTGGTTACTAACATGGGGAACCTGAAGCTATTCTGTCCTGTGAATCTCTGCGCTTCTGCTGCACAGCTAGAGGAATTTTACCAAAATTCAAAAAGTCTGCAATTGTTTGCGTGCATTGTCTGTGCATATGTCTATGACCGGGGCCCCTCAGCCAACATCGGATGTGGCGTTCATGGCAGGGTGTACCCAATGCTTGCAGCTGTCCAGATTCTGCTTTAATTTTTCTTCCCCATCTCTGGGGGCTCAAGGTACCTCAGCCACTATGAGCAAAAGGGAAAACAGCTTATCTTCCTGCACAATAACTCTCGTAAATGTTTTGCCTTATTACATGAGCAAACCCAATCCAACCCGAGGCTTTCGCTGCTGCACTTCTGACATTGACCTTCAGTCCAGCATTCTTCTCCTAAGTGTGAAATTTGCCGTATCGGCCAGGGGCCTGCGAAAATAAAGTGCTTGTCATTCAAAGCTGTCAGCTGCCCACGTGACATCTGTATATGGCTTAATAAAACTGTCTGTCCTGAACTTTGCTTTTGTATGGTATGGGGAGGGGGGAGGGGAGGAGAGAAGACTTTCTAAAAAGGGGTGTTTTTATCCCCGAAAGCTCACGTATTGTATGATGCTTTTTAGTGGTCTGTAAAAGTATTGTCTATCCTTGCATTTCCAAAAAGGGTTTCTGAGCGGTTAAAAAAAAAAAAACACATTCTCCCTTCCCTCTTTAAACAATACCTCTTGAAAGACCTCATTGTTATTGTCTTGGGTTATGTGATTGTGGGACAGCCTGTGTCTCATCACTACTTTTACAATAACCTGAAAACAGCCGTTTGATGATACCCGTGGGGAAGGTAACATACAGAGGACTTCCCAGTGACTACTCATCAGCTGTGGGGTACAAATATAAAATTTTCATTTTTATGCTCTTTTCTCCCAGTGAAGGGCTCAAGGCAGCTCACCTGTTCTTTAAAAACTAACTGGTTAAAAACACAATAAATGATTTTAAAAAAACCAAATGAATAGGCACCAGCACTCAAACAACTAGTTAAAACAGTTAAAAATACCAGGATTCATTCATTCATTCATTCATTCATTCATTCATTCATTCATTTAATTTATATGACGCCCACACTACCCAAAGGTCTCTGGGAAGCTTACAACAATTAAAATACAATAAAAAGATAAAACAATTAAAATACAATTAAAATATACACTCTAAAAATTGCCATCAGGACCCACAGTTGATATTATTTCAATTAAAAGCCTTCTGGAACAGGAAGGTTTTGACCCGGTGCCAAAATGTCATCAGCGTCGGCTCCAGACAAAGTCGGGAGAGCGTTCCATAGTCTGGGGGCAGCTGCTGAAAAAGGCCCTTTGTCTACAAGGCGTCCCTCTTACCTCCTTAAGGGATGGCTCTTTCAAAAGGGTCCCCTGACTAGATCTTAACTGCCGGGTAGGTTCATATGGAAGCATACTAGAGCATACATAAAATAACAATAATGCTCAGCAGCTATCTCTTCATTGCTCAGTTGGTTGTTAAATGCCTGTCAAAAAAAAGTGGTCCAATCAAAGGCACCTTTAACCCAAATTGAGGGCCAAATTCTGAGCAATCAGAATGGGGGGGGGCTGGCTGGGCTGATCCCCAGCAAGCTGAGGTTGTGCTGAATCCACTCTGGTGGCAGAGTGGGTGTGAGCCTGGTTTGGAGGGGACTGCATCTGGTGTCACTCCGCTTCTCACACTCTTCCCCTTCTCCACCCCTTTTTGGCTTTTCTGCCATCTGATCGCAACCGGTCCAGCAGTTCGGCCAGCAGATTCAGTGGTGCAAGCAGGAAGGAATGCTGCCAAGTCTTTGGCTCCAAGTCCTAAGTCCAAATCTTCGGTATCAAGTCCCAAGTCCCAAGTCTGAGTCCCTCTTGAAAAAAAAACTTTTCCCCCCAAGAAAAAAATGGGTGGGTTCTGCATCACGAGATGAGTCTGAGTCACTGTGAAAAAACTGAATAGAAGCACCGGCGTGACTTACGTTCAACTTGACATGGAGTCCTGCGTTGAGTCTCCAGCTGGAGTGTCCTCTCCAGAGCATGAAGCCTGGGTAAAATAATATGGAGGATAGGCTGTTACCCAAGCAGCAAGTCCCCCCTCTCCACGTCACTGAAATAGTCCAATGGAAAGGCAAGAGCCAATACAACTGGTTCCAGCAACGTCACAGGAGTTGCCAGAATGACACGAACTGCCTCTGGGACTCCAGCTCCAGATTTTGCCTCGAGGTTAACTCCTGAAGCTTTTCCCATCAGTGGATATAGGTAGCCACAAGGCAATGGAGGTTTGAAATCGGAGTTTTCCTTCTCCTAGATGGGCTGCCTTCCAAGGCTGATGAGCCCCACCTACCTGGCCTGCTCCCTAATAGTGCGGAAGTATGATCCGAGCTCTAAAACTTTCCTGCCCCCCAGGTGTATGCAATGCTATTTGGCTTTCCTATTTACCAGATAGGAATCCAATATAGAATCAGAGAGCCCACTACAACCTGCATATCTTTGGCAATTGGATTTAACTTTAATCTATACTTAGATCCATTAATTTCAGGGGGTCTACTCTATGGCAGAATCCAGCTTTAACCAGTAACAAACTAAAAGGCACAACATTGCAGATGCAGTATTAAAAAGGTCAGCAATGTTAAAACTGCATCTAAAAGTGCTGGATAATAAAGAAACACACCATGCATAAACACCTAAATAAATGTTTGAATACAAATAGGGGAAATGGCTACAGTACAACTCCTGTTTCTTAGGTCCATGAATAATTGACCAATATTTTGACTTCATCTAAGCAGTTGTTCTCACTGGTGTGAAAACGGCTGTTTACCTTCTTTAAGCAATTAAACCACCGTGTACTACTGCAAACAAATAAACTGTCTGCATCTCCTGACACCCTGGAGGTACAATTACGACACGCTCCTCATCATACCAAGCTGATTTTCTTTTTGGTGGCATAAGAAATGTTCCACTTCATACTTTTCAAAACCCTGTTGTGCTATTTCCACTATCGCTTACATTTAATATTTGTTTGTTTGACAAGGATTAGCATAAAACATACCCTTTTTGCAAAGCAGGAGAAAGTGGCATCAGTGCATGCAATCTGGAGTGTCAGATGCAAAAAAATTATGTCTTTTCAGGGCTGATGCAAGGGAAGCAGAAGCTCACACAATAAATAGCAAGTTTTTCTTTACATGGAACACGATGGGATTGTCCTGGTAATTTCCTCTAACTATTAATTATCATGATAATTGCTCACCTGCCAGAATCACTAGGTGACAGGCAACCTATAGTTAGATTGTACGGTGTAGACAGGGAAGGATAAAAGAATTAATTATAGCACGTAATGTATGCAGTGACATCTTTGTCTACTGGGAGAAGAACTGTGATCACGTTTAAGGTTGATGCTTTAGCCCTTCTCTCTCTCTCTCTCTCTCTCTCTCTCTCTTTCTATGTGTGTGTGTGTGTGTGTGTGTTTTATTTTCTGTATTTGTGTTTCCAGATCAGATAGGAAAAGAGAATCACTTGACTGTTGTCCTGAAATTTCTTAAAGGGCCATCATAAGTAAGTTTACTTTGAGAGGCACTTTCAAAAGAAATGGGACTTACTTCCAGTTAAGGAAGTCTAGAATTGTTTCCAAGATCTTGTGGGAAAGGTAGATGAGCTGTCCCTCAATACCCTTTAAGTACAATCATATTCAGACATCAAAAACATTTGTTTTGGGGATTCAGCTCCCAGTATCCTGCAGCCAGCATCCCCCTGGTCCATATGGTGGATGGGATTCTATAGACCCCAGATCAAATATTGGCCATCTCTGGCCAATATCACAATTATGACAGTTAACAACTGACTGTAAGGTGGATTACATCAACCTTATCTCAGTATTTATAAATGCACCTCACAATCGCCATAACCCCATGCTAGGATGTTTGATGAAATAGGATCTAATCAGTGGTGCAGTGGTAACTTTCACAGTACAGGCATTCTTCATCATCATGTCAAGACTCATAGTCACCTCCACAAGAAGAACCCAAAAAGGCAGACAGCCATGTTCAAGAAACCAGTTCATCTCCAATGGGAGCATGTCTTTGGTAAAGCTATTGGACCTTAACTGCCTGCTCAAGACCATGCCACCTAAAATATTTTTGCCTAATATCTAGAATAGCTTACATCACTGTCCTTTTGTGGTGTAAAACTTGCACTGTAAAAGCAGGGGGCACAGAGAAGATAATGGTGTAGATATGAAATCATGATCCTTGTTAATCAAAAACTTCTAGTGCTTTGACTCTACAAGTTCTTAGTCCCCTAACACAGTGGTCCCCAACCTTGGGCCTCCAGATGTTCTTGGATTACAACTCCCAGACGCCTTCACCACCACCTCTGTTGGCTAGGATTTCTGGGAGTTGAAGTCCAAGAACATCTGGAGGCCCAGGGTTGGGGACCACTGCCCTAACAAACTAGCTGTATCCCAACATTTTCCATCTCTGATCTAAATAGGTATGAAAAGATGAAGAGCTTGGAAGTAACTAGTAGTTGCTAAGAATTACTGAAAGCTTGGTATATGAAGTAGTTCGGGGTCATTAATGCTATTGTTCAGTTCTTGTCTTATTATGAGAAATGATTTTTTTAAAAAAATAATAAGCAGCAGGTTGGCCTGGTTGACTTCCTGAGATTATTTACCTCCTGTGGATGCCATTTATATGACAGCACATGATTACCCCCAGAGGCTTTTTTTTTCAGAGAAGAAGAATTAAAAAGGCTGCCTCCTTGGTCAGTTTCCCCAAGGTAATGGCCAAGTTTCTGAGGACAGCCAACCCACGGCCACCAGCTAAACTGGGGGACTTCATCACAAGGTCATCTGACCAACCCACAGTAGTACATTTGTTCCCTCTGGTGAACATCTAGGGATCATCTGTGCTACTGGTGAGAGACCATGTTCCTTTGGAGTCTCCCCTATTCTAAAATTCCGCTGTGCTGCTTAGTAAACACTGTGCTGAGTTGCTACAGCGTTCCCTTGTCTTTGCATTTCCACCATATGACAGATTAGGCTGCATTTTCCTCTTGCCAAGTGTTTTATGATGTAAGGTTCCTAATGTACCCCAGCATAAAATGCCACAGCGAATTGCATTCTCCCCTAATGGGTCATCACTTCTGTGATTGAGCATTTGATGTTCTTTTATTATTGTCTCTTTCACTCTCTTCTGGACCTAATTCTTTCCTCCTGAAATGAACATTATTGATCTACTTATTAAATCCTGTCTGCTGTGTATGAATTTTTCACATAAGCACTGACATTTTTAAAAAATAATGACGGTGATGGTGATCTATTCTGCAGCACAAGGTTTTTAAAGACCAGCTTCATCAGAAGCTTTTGATGGATTTCAGCTAAATACTTTTGTGTACAAAAAGCTTGTTCCTCCTTTTACAAAATGCCATACATTGATTATATCTCTTAGGAAAATGGTGCAATCGATAAATGATTATGTTCTTTGAACATTCAGGCCATTGAACTTTGTGTGTGTAGTTTTTTGTTACGATCAGTTGGAAAGGGCTCTGGGTTCACTTACAAAGGCAAACAATTAGAAAAAAAGAAGAAGCTTTTTTTAAGGATCAAAGTTTCTCCACCAATATTTAGATTCATTATTTGGAGAAAATGTGGGCAAAGTGTAGCCCTCCAGATGTTGACGGATTACAATTCCTATGATCCACGGCCAGCAAAGCTAATTGTGAGGAATGCTGGGAGATGCATCTTGCCCCTAGGTGATTTATAGAAGGTGACTCGAGTAGCATGACCTGGAAATATGAAATGATGGTTGAATTTTCCTCATCTTGTTTTGGAATCATGCTCGGCAGCTCTTGGAATATATATTTTTTTGGGGGGGGGAAGCTTACCCATTTCTGAGGCTGTGATTACACAGCCAATTAGAACTGCTGTTGATGTGGGTTAAGAAAAAAATAAATTCAATTCAAAACAAGGTATACTCGAAGGCTTTCATGGCCAGGATCTGATAGTTGTGGGCTTTTCGGGCCCTTTGGCCATGTTCTGAAGGTTATTCTTCCTGATGTTTTGCCGGTCTCTGTGGCCGGCATCTTCAGAGGACTGGAGTGGGAACTCAGTCCATGCTATTTGTTGGATAGTTGAGCTAAAGACAGCTAAAGACACCCATCCCCCATCAATCACAGTGACAGATAATCTCTCCCTCTTATCACAACAATACATCCACAACAAAAACACACTGATCACCATCATCACACTATCTCCTGAAAAAAAAAAAAAAAGACAAAAGCTGTTCCCACAGCTATAAATACTCAACTATCTAACAAACAGCAACAGAGCATGGACAGAGTTCCTGCTCCAGTCCTCTGAAGATGCCGGCCACAGAGACTGGCGAAACGTCAGGAAGAACAACCTTCAGAACGTGGCCAAAGAGCCAGAAAAACCCACAAGAACCTTCAAAACAAGGTGTGTCCATGATGTAAACGTAAGCATGGGCTTATTTGCCTGGAAAGGTTTGGGGGGTTTTTGGCTGGAAGGAGAGGCAAAATGTCCCTTTACCAGCGTGTTGTTTATTTTACAGCACATGCCACACTGAATTTTTTTTTCACTCAGTTTTACCGTATTGGAGTAGAGGGCTTCTTTCTCTTTCTCCCCACTGCTGCTCTTCCATGGCTGGCTCACTTGTCTTCTCTGCCAGCCCAATCATTCCTCTGCCTGCTCAATCACTTGCTTCCCCAATTGCCAGTGTGAAGACTCACCCACCAACCCCAAAGTTTTAGATTCGAGCTAATGTGATTGCAGTAACATAGTTAATTCACCTGTCCTCCATATCCATAACAGCACCATCTTAACCAGAGAAGGAAAAACAGAAGTGTCTTTTACACGTAAATGTTACCTTTCCAGTAAAAAACAATGACAATTTATATGGCTGATCCCAACTCACAATTGGTAATTTTAGAAGACAATGTTGGGGGGTGGTTGACAGCATCAAGTATATCATTACTCTGTCCAAAATGCTACAGGGGCATAAACGATTCCTTTCTGAATACAGTAGTCATGGAATAAAGGGGGGGGATGCCAAAGTAGTTATTAAAGCTTGCAATCTATTATCCACAATATTAATTACTGATGGTACCTACACACCACACTGTTCATTTGTTTCTCACTGTGATTTCCCTTATCTGTCGTGAAGGCATGGAGCTGCAAACCGCAGCAGCTTCGGGGCATTTTCTCATCCGGCTTTGTTTGCATCTGTGATAAGTAAACAGGAGAAGCTGCTCTATCTGCAAATTGGTGGCATCTTTTAAAATGCACATGCAATTTTTAAATGCTCCTTTATCACCTGCAACGTCTCTGGATGGGCAAACAAAACAAGATTTCACAGGATATCCTGTCTTTTAAAAAAGTTTCCATAAAAACAAAAACAGGGTGGATTGGCCTGAGACCATGTCATCTTTTTTCTCCTATCTGCTTCCAACAAAACATATACATAATTCATATGTAGAGCGGGCGGGGGGGGCTTTTTGTAAATTTCATGTTGGCCATCTCTTCGACTAGAATCCTATTCAGTCATTACCTACCTATAGCTGAGATCCAGGAAAATAACAACTAAACAGGGTTTTGTCTTTTCTGACCAGTAGAATTGGTATCAACTGAATTTCTATTACCGAAACACCCACAAGCATCTGGAAATATTCTCATATCAAGTGCCCTTTCAAGTTCATTCCTTCTTTTACAGATATATCCTATTTTGAAGTCAATTCTAGCTTTAACACATCTGCTAGATTTACCAAATTTACCTCTATAATGTTTCCTGGTGGATGATAGATGACTGTTTTGGTCATGGGAATACATCTTTAAAAATCTGTGTTTGTGTTTCTGAGCTATAACAAAAGCTTTGAAGTGTACTAACGCTTAGACTGTGTAATGCCTCTAGAAGAACATACCATATTTCCGTGTACAAGACACCCCCACTTTTCTAACCCCAAAATAAGAAATCAGTATTTTAAACATAAAACAGAACCCATTTTTTAATTTAGTAATTAGGTAACATTTACACACCAGTACTGTCATATTGTGCATCACACTTAGCTTTGGGTATATCATGTTATCCAACCTCCGGGCTCAGAATGCTCAGACCAGTCCCTGTTGAATCTAAGGCTCATGATCGGAGGCAGCCTGTTTGCAGAGGCAAGGTATGGGCCGTTTTGCAATTGCATCGTTCTCTCCTCGGCTTACTTCCGTGCATAAGACTACCCTCAATTTTTAGTCTAAAGATTTTGGACAAAAGTATCATCTTATACACAGAAAAATACGGTATATGCACACAGACAATTTCTTCATGTCAAGTGTTGTGGGGTATAAACGGAAGCAGACCTAGGTAACTGAAACATTTTATTTAGTATCATATCTGCAGAAGAGATTCCATGTGGTACCTGGAGACTGATTTTAAAAAATGGAAATAGAGATTTCCTCCCTTCTTTTAATATGCTCCACTCCCCCTTCTATGCAAAGAATACCAAGCCAAGCAAATACATTACAGGGCCAATGCAAATTTAAGCGGTTACTTCATAAGGGAGCAGCGGGCCCTCAAAGATCATGGCTGGCTTAAAATTGTAATTTAGTTTCAATTCCAAGCCTCCAGTGAGTTTCACATACTTTTCTATCTTATCCTAGTGTCCTATAGTGTGGGTCAAATTACAGCAGCCTTATTCAAAAGTAGGGGCACATTTGCTGGCTTTAGACATTATTGCTGTAACTCAGTGATGAGGAAAGCTGTCCAGGAAGCACTGAGAAAGCGGAGGGAGGCATTAGAACAACAGACCATGAGAAGTAGCACTAATTTTATTTAATTTATTTATTAGATTTATACCCCACACCATTTGGTAGCCAGGCCACTCTGGGCGGCTAACAACAACAAGAAAAACAACACCATATTAAAACACAATAAGAATAAAAGAATACTGTATAGACATTCAACAGATACAATAATTACTAGTGAGACAGATGGCGATAAAGATGGCAAAAAGGATGATAAAAGGGAAGCAGAGATATCAGCAACTTAATACTCAGGGAAAGCCTGACGGAAGAGCGAAGTTTTCAATGCTTGTTTAAACCCATCTAACTAGGGTGCCGGGTGTATCTCTATGGGCAGATTGTTCCATAGGCAGGGGGCAACCACCGAGAAGGCCCGGCTTCTTGTTCTTTCCCTCTGGGCCTCCTTCAGGGTCAAGGCCCTCAACCACCCTGCCCATGAAGTGTAGACAGACGGACGGACGGACGGACGGACGGACGGACGGACGGACGGACGGACGGACGGACGGACGGACGGACGGACGGACGGACGGACGGACGGACAGACAGACAGACAGATAGATAGATAGATAGATAGATAGATAGATAGATAGATAGATAGATAGATAGATAGATAGATAGATAGATAGATAGATAGATAATATAAAGTGATAGGTAGATTATATAAAGTATATGTATACTACACACACATACATACATAGCCCCATAGAACCCGAGAGTGTTACAGAGACATATGTAGCCTTTGGGCCACGTGATTTGCCACCCCTGCTCTGTACCAGCTGGGAATGTGTTACATTTCCTAACACTTCTGTTTGGGTACCTGTGATTTTAAAAAAACAAAAAACAAATTCACTGCCATTGCTGTAACCTTGGAGGTGAGTGGGCTGGTGTTTAATTTTGTGTATTAGCAACAACATACCCTATCTATTAAAACAATGTATTTGGAAATTGGTCCTGCAAAGAACTAGGTCTGTTATCTAAACCCGTTATTTCCCTTCCGTTGAATACCAGCTTTACCTTATTTCTGTCTCAAGCGATCATAGCGGAAGCCTCTTCTACAAGGAACTGCATCTCTTCGTTGCTCCATGAAGCTGGCCCAAAAATTTCATGGACATTTGAGTGTATGCTAATTATAGAGCTTTTTATGATTAAACGAATATTGGCTTCTGGCCAAGGAACTGATTTTCTGTCTTCCTGGGCTTCTATAAAGTGGGTCACCTGGTTTGTTTTAAATAAAGACACTGTTTTATCTTTTAACCAGAGTTTGGGGAAAGTTACTTTTTTATTGCAACTCCCAGAATCCTCCTGCCAACATATCCATTGACCTGGCTGTGCCCTTGACCATAGGGAGATCTGGAATATGATACAGGCCTACTCACCATTGCTAATACTGACCAGAATGATCCTTATAACCCAGGTTTGCAAAATGAATTGAAACCCTGGCAGTGAACTCTGATTACACAAACAATACTAATCATGGTTAGCTCCAGTCTATCTGGTGTGGTTCATACACTATTTCCACTTGCATATGAATCATGTTTTGATTTCTTCTGTAATGTCACAACTGCACTGGAGCTAACCATGATTAGGGTTGTTCATGTAATCCCAACCAGGGTCTCGATTCATTTTGTAAATCTCTATATTTGCTGGTTGAGGAGAATAAGTTACAATTCAGATTAATTAAGTAACTGGAAATGATATTCACTAAAGTGAGATGTGCTTTACACCTGATGTGTCCACAATTTTCTGTCAAATAATGCTAGGTTTAGTTATCAATTTGCACTAGGTGAAGCAGAGAGAGAAATTTGGTTGTAGAACGTATCAGAGGTCATCCTTATTAACCCTTATTTAATCATCTCAGCCAACCAAACAGCCTAGAGTTATAGCTCAATATTTACACCTTGCATAAGAAAAGGGGAGCGTTTCATCTAATCAAACTGAGCAGAGCCGAACATGCCACATTAAATGTTTGCTCTTCAACGGTGGAGTTCATTCATTCTGTCACTCTAATTCCTGAACCCAATTTGAAAATAGTTTGCATTATGGACTATCTTGGAACCTGATGTGTTTGCGTACTGAGCATGGGTTAAATGACCTTCTCCCTGAATGTTACATTGCCAAAATAAAAATGAAACAGTAGCAAAAATAATTTTTAATTACCTTTAAAAGAAAAGGCTTCCAAAAAAAGAGGGAGATTAATTTCCTCTGTTTCCAAAGGAGAGTTTATAAAAAAGAACAACTTCCAGTGGCCACATGGGCTGGAGGGTTATGAGAACTGTAATCCAAAACCTAGCTTTATTGTCTTCTATCCAGAAGTAAAGGTGGATGCTGGAGTTTTGTGGTTAAGCTGAATACAATTTTTCATCCTCTGTCCACTGGGAAAGGACTGGTAGGGCACTGTGTTTCTTGGTAGCATCTATCTGATAGGAGACATGGTGAATGGGAGACATGATGTCTGGTCCTTCAAGGTAGCCACATCTCTCTCCTCCTCCTACTTCTCTTCTTTTCATGAAGATAAATGGTTAAACAGATTTGGTCACTCTCCTCCTCTGATCACTTCCAAACCTCATCCGCGGTATTTCTTTAGCCAATATGTGCGCCTCCATCCATTTGGGTCTTAATCCGCCAGCAGTGGATTGATGGCCCGTCTCTGGACTCACCTGAGGCCAAATGTCTTCTTTCCCACCTTGTGTGTCCCCCCGCTCTGTTTATTTAGAGGTATTAAAACCAGAAGATTTGTTGAGATAATAAAGGAAAGATGACATCTCTCTAACATCTAAAAAGGCGCCTCAGTTTTGCTAGATCTTTTGTACATATGGTGGGGCACAATCTGCATGCACATACGTGTTCCATTGACTGAATATCTCCACCGTCACAGAAAATGTGTCCTGTACCCAAGAGGGCATTGGTCCGTGTTTACAGAAGGGGGCTCCATGACTTCAGTGTCAATCCCTTTCTCATGAGCATTTAGCCTCCAGATAAGCATTCCCATGAATAAGATGCAAATACAACATTGTCATTTTCTTCCTTTCCTTCTGGGTGCGTGCTGTTTCAGCCACGGCTCTTTCCACTTCCGCATTTCTAGAAGAACCTCGCTGTGGAAGCACTTTGAAATATTCTAGCGTTAAACATTTTTTTTGGAGCAAGAAGAACTGTGGACTGAATGCTGACACGGCGAAGTCGGGCATAAGCATTAGCACAGTGTTAAATGGTTTCTGAGCCAGTAGAGCGTAGCCCTGCCGTGATAAAGTAGCAGTCCCTGATGGATTGTTAGCAGTGCCCTAACTCTTTACAGGGCGATAATATTGACTTCACATTAGATAAACATGAATCTTCTAAACAAGAGGAGAATACATAGGAAATGGCCTCTTTGTTGCGTTGTGCTGTTAAAAGGCAGCAGGACACAGTCTGTAGAGTTTAATTTTAACTGTAATTACCTTTCCCAGTGATGTGCGGTAAGGTAACAAATGAAGCACAGTGCTGTAACACAGGGCTCTAAACAGAGAATCAAGAAGGTCAAGCCCTTTGCCTAGACAATTTTTATTTTTAAGAAAATCCATTGGTGCCTATCCGCCGACATTAAAGAGCCGTCGGGCTTTCCAAGAGCGAGCTCTGTGTGGCCAAAATGGAAGCTGAGCTCAGCAAAGCGTAGACGCTCGAGGGCAGGAGCTGCTCCAAGACAGGATCAAGTGAGATGGCCAAGCCTTGTCGCAAAAAAGGGAGGGACGGAATCCCATCCTTTCTTTATTCAGTTGCTCAACCCAAAGCACTTCCCAAAGAGAGCGTGCAGGAAGTCTTCTAACATCTGTGCAACGTCTACTACAGCTGTGGCCAAAAGTTGCTAAGTTTAAATCTTGTGGCAATAGGAACCAAACATCTGAGGACCTCTGACACTACCTTGAATCTCGTTAAGAGGTGATACTCAAGCAAAATCCCCAAAGAAAGAGTCCCACCTGGGAGGCATGGCTGAAAAAACTGGAGAGAAGCTAGAGGAAATTCATTGACCACACACTACGGGGTGACTAGGTAACTTGTGGCCCACAGCCTAGTGTCAGAAGCCCTCTTCAGGCAGTATGTCAAAACCTTCGGCAACCATGTTTGTCCTTTCTAAGCAGCCTGCTGGGCAGGAGCAGATCTACTGTAAAACTAATGAAGCTCAAGCTTCTTGGCCCCTAATCCCAGAAGGACCCCAGAAGCAATTTTAGCCTACTTTAAAAAAATTGTGGTGATCTGTAATGGAATAACCCCACTAAAGAAGATAACACTGGTTACCCAGACCTCACAGTGGGTTATGAAGGGCCTCCATAAGAGTTCAAGCTTCATGGCTCAAATATTTAGGTCTGACACAGCTGCTGGGTAGGATTAGAGGGAGAGAATAAGAACGGGCCTAGGAGAAAGAGAGGACAGAGAACGGGCAGCTTCATCCCCTTTGCATGGGGCCTCATTCACCATGGCTCCCTATAAGTTACCCTTGAATATGGATGCAAATTATTATTCTCATTTAAGGATTCAGAGCTTCAGTGTTCTTCTCCTTGTCAGTGATGAATTGTAAGGAATTTCTTGGTGCTCTCCATAAAACTGTCACATGGTGGAGAACAACGTTTTACACAAAATTGTCATTTTTGAAGAAAAATGCGATTTTTTAAAACAAGTTGCTCTAAGTGAGGACTGGATGGGTTGTTTGCATCTTTCTGAACCGTCCTTCTGGCTTTATGTCTGTGCTTTCCTTCTTAAAGGAAAGGTCACTGGGGATATTTTCCACAAATTATTAGACACCTTCAGAGGAGGAGGAGAATTCCTTGTCTCACACTCAGCTGGTTGTGAGGAACTTCATAGTCCTTTGATATTCCTCATTGTGGTGACTTGTCCTGTCAAGATAGCTTAAATCTACAAGAATGGGGCATGTACTGGCTCTTCTTTCCATCCCAACCTCTGAGGGAATGCAGTCCTCTTCAGAAGGGTATGATGTTCCATTTCATCTTTGTTCCTTCCCCTTTTCATTTTACCTTGTATACATAATTATATATACTTAATGGAGTGTAGCTAGTATATTTAAGGTTTCAAGACTTTGTCTTAAACAAGCCCTGTTGAGACCTGAACTTGCTTCGTTTTACCAAGCTTACTAAGTCATCTGCTTTCAGAGTATTTCATCAATCCATGTGGATTATTGCTGTGTTGCATTTTATCATCACCCAAGCCAGAGCGGTGGGAGTTATGGCCCTCCAGATCTTATAGGCTGGAACTCTCAGGGTCCCTCAGCATTGGCAATGCTGGTTGTGGTTGAGCACAGAAATCCAAATGCTGAGAGGGCCAGAATTTCCCCACTCCTGATGAATGCCCAGTTCCTAAATGGGAGCTAGGACTTGATAGAACCTTTCTTGACTGAAGGTTTTGAAGACCTGCTGTGACCAATGTGAGAGACCATTCTAAAGGGGTCTATGATTCTGCGGTTGAAAAGTATTATTATCAGAGGCTGGGAACTTAAATTTTCGCACTGCGGCTCCCGGAATTTCCATGTCGACCCTGTTGGATTGGGAATTCTGGTAGCCATTTTTATTTATTTTATTTTATTTATTTATTTGATTTTTTACCCCGCCCCTCTAGACCCAAAAAGTAAAATTTCCATGCTCTGATTACTATACTGAATTGGAAGTTTCATTATGTCGGAAAGGGATTCAATTAAGCCCACTGGGAAAAAGAGAAAAGAGGGAGGACTTTTCACTTCACTAGTGCCCATCTTAGAAGGAACACACAAGGCTTCACAGAGAGTAATTAATTAAAACTTTCAACCCCCTTGGGAACTGAGGATTATTCAAAACTCACCAAGGGAAGCAGCAAAGTGCATACAACAATCGCATTGCTCTATTATTAAATATTGATTTATGCATTGAACTTGGCAGAGAAGAAACTGCTTAGTTCTCATCATCTCAATAAAACTCTATTTCTCTGTGGGAAGTATATAGGGAAAAGAGCAAGATGCGCTCCCGTTTTACAGTCTCACTCCCATTAAGTTCAAACAACAATTTATAGCAGATGGGCGAGGGACCCATTGTTTAATTATTTTCCAGGTGGCACCCACGCACTGCAGCTGCTTGATATTTAAACAGGAGGCAAAACGAGAATCCTGTGTGCACAGAGGGAAAATTACCAGCTTTTAAGCATTACAGGTAAAAGAGCTAAATGAGAAGAATTCTGAGCAATTATTAATTTCACATACACTTCTTGGAAATAAACTGGGAGCCGGGCTGGATGATCAAGAGAAGAACACATCACAGATCTTGATGTAAGGATACATGTCTCAGTGCTCCCTACTTTGAATAATTAAGTTATGAATTTCCAGGAACTTAAAATTAGCACGTTAAGAACAGAGGCTTACCTGGAATTTTTATTCCTGAGATACTAGTCTTCTACGAGAGAGGCCCGGAAGGAAAAAACTAGAAACCGGGCCTTCTCGGCGGTGGCCCCTCGGCTGTGGAACGCCCTCCCAACATAAATTCGGCTGGGTGTTTTTAAAAGACAATTAAAAACTTGGCTATTTAGGCAGGCCTTCCCTCCAGTCAGCTAAGTCTTTTTATTTCTTCTTTCCTTATCCTACCCCATCTTGGTAAATTTTTTTCTTAAATTAATTGTCTTAATTGATATAGTAATTGTATTTTTAATGATTATTTTATATTGATTTTTATGTTGTAAGCCGCCCTGAGTAGACATAGTCTAGAGGGGCGGGGTATAAATTTAATAAATAAATAAAATAAAAATACATTCTGGAAGATTTTTATTTTATTTAACTGTATGGTAAATGTTTTGTACCACAGGTCAATGACTTGAAATACTCAGCTTAAATATATATATAAATAAGTAGGTATATTTGAAAATCAAGAACCAAATAAGTTTTTTAAAAAAATCTAACCATAACAGCATCTTGCTTCCTTATGAGAGCCTTGGAACCAGACCTGTATCCAATTACTTCTTAAAAGTAACTTTTATCATGTTCTAGGGACCTCTCTGTTTTTTTGCGCACCAAGTGGAATATAGCTCACCTGCAGTTATTAGATTTTGAAAGCCAGTTTCTATCTAGGATTTATTAACAGGTGAGTGATTCTGTCAGTTTATGTTTCACTCAGTTTCTAATTTTCAATCAACTGCTGATGTGAACAATATATATCTCCATGAAATGCTGTACACATGCACACGGCAATTCTCCTATGAATATTTCTGCATACAAATGTGTTTTTCTATGGTAACTAATATAGATTTTTCTCTACAGTAACTAATATAAATTATTAATATGTACAATGCTGCACACATATTTGATTGGAAAATACCTTCCAGAAAATTTTTTAAAAGCACAACTGTGAGATAAAGCTGCATTTTTTTTCATGTATATGTCTGAGCACTGTGAATTGGCAAGTTCACATTCAGTTGAAAACTGAGTTTTCCCTATTTTTGCTTTTTGCTGTTCGTTAAGAATGTATGCCTCAAGATTAGGGAAAGAAGAGAAATTTGTCTAGTTCATATATTCTATAAAAATCCGTATAAAACCCATACATCCCAATCCATGATGTTATGGGTGGTTATCCCGAGGGAGTCCCGCAAATCAACAACCCAGAAATGGGCCTTCTCGGTGATGGCCCCCCTTGTTATGGAACTCCCTTCTGGTAAAAGTGAAACAAACTCATTCTCTCCTAGGCTTCAATTAACAAGTGAAGAAGTGGCTATTCCCTCAGGCCTTTCACAGCCTTAATCCTGATTAATTGTGTCTTTTCTGATTTCTGACATTACACTATTTCAAGGCTAATTATCCTTGTTCATCTTTTGTACCAGCTGCTTATATATATGTTAGTCTATGATTGTTCTTTTAATTTGTTGTTTAAACTGATGTTTATTGTTGACTTTTATTTTATGCCCATGTTACTGTAAGCCACCCAGAGCAGTGGCCTGGACACTAGATGGGTGGGATAATAGATAGATAGATAGATAGATAGATAGATAGATAGATAGATAGATAGATAGATAGATAGATAGATAGATAGATAGATAGATAGATAGACAGACAGACAGACAGACAGACAGACAGACAGACAGGCAGGCAGGCAGGTAGGTAGGTAGGTAGGTAGGTAGGTAGGTACGTACGTACGTACGTACATATCTTAATTTCACACTTCCTGAGACTAGCAACAAGATGATGCATATTCTGCCTGGAAAATTCATACAATGCCAAGGTTTACAGTGAATTCCAGTAGATAAAGAAAAATCTGAAAACATGTGCATATTTGAAAAAATACACACAATTTAGAATATGTGTGTTTGAAAAAAATGCACACAACCACTTTCACCAATATGAAAAATGGATTAGACTGTGTATATAGAAGAATTGTGTAGGAAGAGATGAACACATTTGCATGTGGAAACAAACAAACATGACATGCAACCTGATATGGAGGACTGAGACAGAACGGGGATGGTGAATTCTGAATTCCACCAAAAATTAAAATAAAATAAAAAGCCAACCATTCACATCTGTCGCAAAGGCTCTAATGTCAGAAATGGCTTTTGTGGTGTGTTTGAATCTGTACTGCTGAGAACTATCCGGTATTGGGTTGAGGTTAAATTGCCAGCAACCTCTTTTTCTTGTGGGGTAGAATTAGTACACGAAACAGGAATACCGAGAGGAAATGCTTCCTGGTGTTTACATCGGTGTTGTGCTTTATTGATTAGAGAGGACGTCCCAAGAGTAGACACAGGGAATGGAGGTGAGAAATCCTATTACCATGGTTAGCAACATTTTGGGCTGCTCAACAATACAAAACATTGAGTAAAGATCTCATTTCCATCCCTCTGCCGGCCATATGATTTCCTTCTACCCTTTCTCTTTCTTTAAGAAAAAGGCAGAGAAACCTTTCCACAGTCTGTCTATCTCTGGCCAAAGAAACTGAACAGTATTGCCAATGTTAAGATAAATCTCTTTTTAGTTTAAAAAATGTAAAAAGGCTTCAACCCAACCTTTCATATAGATAAAATCTATTATTTCATGATAACATATTGGCTGGTGGATGGGGGTGGACCAGGATGAACTTGGAACCGAAAGCCATCCAGTTTTATTTATCCCCGCTTCTCTGATTTAAAACGAAGCCTGGCTGTGTACAGATGATAACTGTGAGCAAAGGTTGACATCAATTGGGAATTGTAGGATGAGCTGTCTCCATGTGGGGGAAAATATCACCGTCTATTTTTTAAAAAAAGATGCTGAGTGACACTGACAAAATAGACAAGGCAACCTGGATCAATGGCATAAAAAATCGTTGTCACCCAGTGATTAGCGAACTATCACTTATAATAATCTCCTTCAATAAACTCCTTGGAGGATAACGTTTGATTATTTGAACACATCAGAATGTTAATTACGGCTGGAGCTGCATTTTCGAGACTCATTTGTGCTTTTACATTATGTGACATTTGAAAGCTTGAGGTAATTTTCAACGTCTTATTAGGTGTTTGAAATTCAATTTGTAGCCTTAGCTTCGTACAGCAGCCCTTTTTAATTTAGTGCCTCTTTAGCAGAGTGGACTGAATATGGACTAATCATTAAGGAATTGGCCATATATAGAGGTTGTCTCATAGGAACGTGCATCATAATTCTCCTTAGAAAGTTATGTATGTATGTATGTATGTATGTATGTATGTATGCATGTATGCATGTATGCATGTATGCATGTATGCATGTATGCATGTATGCATGTATGCATTACATGAACTCTGATGGGTAGGACGGTTATATAACCTGAGACACAGAACATGGTAGTATCTAGTCACTTTACTGAAAGCATTGTCATCTTCTTGTCTAGTCATTCTCTGTTCCTCACACACACACACTGCATTCATTTCCACCAACAAGCTTTCACTATATATGTTTGCCCATCGTGTATGGCTGCCCAAAGCGACTGATAAACCCTTGATTTTACTGAATATTTCGGACAACAAAAACTGGTAGTGCTACTTGACTTGACAATTAATTTGCATGGCTGATGAGCTGCATTTGGCTTAATAGCTCACCCATTAAAACAGACAGTGTCTTCAGTGGCATAGTGACTCAGAAGTATAATGAGATACCTCAGTATATCCTTCCTCAGACTATGTGACCAGGCTAGTCTGTTGTCTAGTTGTCATTCTTTTCTGCAGCTCAGCTGCTTTATGTTCTGAGGTTTTATGGAGTTACCTATGGAGTCACCTCCAGAGGTGACTCCCATATTTTTCAGAAGAACTCGTGGCCTGGTCTGCGCATGATTCAAAACAGACTAATAGCCTCCTGCAACAGTAGAATGTATTGTGCCAATTCAGTCCTCAGGTGAGTGGTCAAATGTTTTAAATGCTATGTTAAAACAACAATAGCTGTCAGCAAACAGGAAAAAGCGAAGCAGGTGAAAGGCTAGAACAATAGCAATTAATGTGTTACCATGGCTTTTTGAAGACAATACTTCTGCAACCCATGATCGGCTCCGACTGGAGCTGTATCAGCGGTGCATCGCCCTTTGGATTGCACAGACCTTTGGAAACCTGCCCGTCACACTGAAAAATAAACACAATTGCTAGCACTGGCAATAGGAATTTGGTAAGTTACCAGGAATGCTGCTGTGTCATGGCCTGCGGCCAAGGAGGCAGATGCTTGAGAGGGTGGAGGCTGCAAGTCATTCTGCTCTTTGCAGCTGAATTGGCCCGCAGTGCATTGGCCTGGACTGACAGCCAATGGGAGAGAAGGGAAAAGTACAGGTGTCCCCTTCCTATGTCATTATAGTTTTGTTTTGCCAGAATTTGAAGTATCATTTGGACTGGAGAGAACCTGAGAGAGCCACTTCCAGTCAGAATAGATGACTAGGCCCATATGGTTCAGCCTGACCTAAGAAGGTTTCCTTTGAGAAGCTAGGACATCAGTTAGGGCTCACCAAAGATCCATCCACTCTTTGGCCACGTTTTGAATGTAGATGTTGCCTTCACTGAGTTGATGTACCTAAAAGTACCTAGAGATCAAAGCTGCGATATAAGGATATCTGCAAGCGGGATCTGAAGGCCTTAGGAATGGACCTCAACAGATGGGAAACCCTGACATCTGAGCGTTCAGCCTGGAGGCAGGCGGTGCATCATGGCCTCTCCCATTTTGAAGAGACCCTTGTCCAGCAGGCCGAGGCAAAGAGGAAGTCACAAAAGCAGCAAAATAGCAAAATCAGGGAGCTGGACAGGGGGCAGATTGTATTTGTCTTCAGTGTGGAAGGGATTGTCACTCTCGAATTGGCCTTCTCAGCCACATCAGACATGGTTTCAAGTCCTCCATACAGAGCACATTACCATAGTCTCTCGAGACTGAAGGATGCCTAACTAACCTATACAAGTCAGGACGGATCTGAGGTAAATCCTTCTGTAAGAGCACAAGGTTATCATAGGTAAACACTGAAAATATGTTTACATTTCTGGTTGGATGAACAATGGGCTGTTGTGTCCAGGGATGGAACAGGGTGCTTCTCTGTAGTACAGAAACGATATCATTTATCAAAAATTAGTTGTTCCACTCCTTGTACACAGTTTAACTTTAATAAGAATATGATATCAGTGTCATTTTAGTAAAAATCTCTTTTCAAAAAACACTACACAAATAAATAATGGGAAAGACTGAAGTGACGGAGGGGAAAAATCAGCTTGTTTCTTGTTTGAAGAAGGTGGCAAAACACAGGGATGGGAACTCAAGTCACGGTCAGAGTGATATTTACACCAGTAGCTTGATTTGGATTTGACTCAGAGGTGCTTTTTTTCCTTTTTTTTTTTTTCTTCAATGACTGGAACGTGACTCGCAAATCAGAACTCACTCACCCCTCCCTTTTTTCTGGGGGGGAAAGCTTATTTTTAATAGGGACTTGGACCTAGGACTTGGTACAAAAGACTTGGAATTAGACTTGAGACTTGGTGCCAAAGACTTGCCGACATTTCTGTAGAGCATGAGGTGACTTAAGTTAAGGTGGAAACTTTTGCCATTTTGAATTATCTTTTCATGAACTCAAAAGTCTCTCTCTCTCTCTCTCTCTCTCTGTGTGTGTGTGAGTGTGTGTGTGTATGTGTATGTGTGTGTTGTGTGTGTGCGTGTGTGTGTAAGAGAAAGAGAGAGAGAGAGAGAGGTCAGATAGGAGAATTCTTGAACAAAATGATATCTAAATGTTATATCACATCTAAGGTTTTTTTTCTTCTTCATTTTCCTAATGAAGAAGAAAGATCCCTGTGATTGGATAAAATAATGAATTTTGCTTCTCCGGGCTTTTTATGTCTCAGACTTTACATCTGATCCCTGGAAGTTTTAGAACTTTTTTTTTCCTCCAGGAAAAGAGCAGAACACCCGTTTCTGATCAACATACTGATTTTACCAGCAGGTGTTTCTATGGTGATGACAGTAAGTGAGGATTTAAGGATTAAATGGATAGAATCTGGTCAGCTTTATTTTTTTTTTAAAAAAATAAGAAGGTATGAACAAAATATTAAGAGAGAATCTTTCAGTAAAAGAAATGTGATTTTTTTTAAAAAAAAAAAGGTTGTACTGACCTTTCATGTTTTCCTTAAAGGTTCTTTTGTAACTAGCTTTTTAATTATTAATAATATATTTATATGTATGAAACTGAACTGGATTTATTAAACTTTTAGTTAAGATTTTGTAGCCAGTGGAAGAAATATCAAGACAATAGAAAATGGCAAAATAGCACAGCAAGATGTAAATATTGCTTCTTTTATGTATTTCTTTCCATTAGAATTTCTCTGTAAATGTTCAAAAATGGAAGGAGGAAGATTTTCAAGGGGGTTCTTTTATCAGATGTACTATATATCCAAACAATTAACACACAGCATAGTAATTAACTTTATTGCTTCAAAAATAAAGTGCACATTAATACAAAATGAGGCATGTCTAAGCCCTCTGAAGTAAATAAAGGCGAAGTGAAACTACTACAGGTCTGTTAGAAACCAAGTCCCATTAGGTTCAGTGGGGCTTACTCCTAGCTAAATGTACAAAGAATTTCACCCTGTTGTAGATCCACTGATTTCTCATACTCCTTTCCCAATGTTGAACCAATCAGTTGTTCCATATTGAGTTTTAACTGTTGCTTCCTGTCCCACATATAGATTTCTCAGGAGATAGATAAGGTGGTCAGGCACTCCCATTTCTTCAAGGACTTGCCATAGTTTGCTGTGGTCCACACAGTCAAGGGCTTTTGAATAGTCAATGAAGCAGAAGTAGATGTTGCTAGCGTGTAAAATGAGTGCAATTGTACGGTAGTTGGAGCATTCTTTGGCATTGCCCTTCTTTGGGATTGGGATGTAGACTGATCTTTTCCAATCCTCTGGCCAATGCTGAGTTTTCCAAATTTGCTGGCATATTGAGCGTAGCACCTTAAAAGCACCATCTTTTAAGATTTTAAATAATTCAACTGGAATGCCATCACCTCCATTGGCCGTGTTGTTAGCCATGCTTTCTAAGGCCTACTTGACTTCACTCTCCAGGATGTCTAGCTCATGGTCAGGAACCGCACTATCTGGGTTGTCTGGGACATGCAGATCTTTCTGGTATAGTTCCTCTGTGTATTCTTGCCACCTCTTCTTGATGTCTTCTGCTTCTGTGAGGTCCCTACTATTTTTGTTCTTTATCATGTCTATCTTTGCACAAAATGTTCAGTTTTCCTGAACAGATCTCTGGTTTTTCCCTTTCTATTATTTTCCTCCATTTCTTTGCACTGTTCATTTAAGAAAGTTCTCTTGTCTCTCCTTGCTTTTCTTTGGAAGTCTGCATTCAGACTGATGATGTCCATGTGTAAAGTCACCTCGTGTTGTTGGAAGGAACAATTGGTTACTGCTGGATAGATTGACAGCCACACCAGCCTAGAAAGGTTCCACCTAGCCACGCTTACTGGCAGATCGTCTTCTCCAACCCTGATCTACCCGAATCACCCGACACAGCCAGCAGGGACGGCTGAGGGGTCTGACGCTGAGGGAGGCCCGGAAGGAAAAAACAAGAAATCGGGCCTTCTCGGCGGTGGCCCCTCGGCTGTGGAACACCCTCCCCACTGAAATTCGGCTGGCACCCTCGCTGGGCATTTTCAAAAGCCAGCTGAAAACTTGGCTATTCAAGCAGGCCTTCCCTTCAGTCAATTAAGTCATTCTTATTTTTTTTTATTCTTGCCATCTTGGGACTCTTTGCTTTAAATTAACTGTTAAAATCATAAATTTATATTATATTTTATATTATTTTGTTTTTTAATGTAAAACTGTATATTTTAAATTGTTTTTATCTTCTAAGTTGTGAGCCGCCCAGAGTAGACTATGTCTAGAAGGGCGGCATATAAATGCAATAAATAAATAAATTACTAGGAGTAGCCTGCTGGTTGCAAAAACACAGATAGCCTCATTCAAATGGAGAATACCTTGAAAAGGAGTATCAAATGGAGAACAGTCCATCCTAAAACATAGCATGTGGACACCTTCCATCCACTTGCATTCGAAGTAACTACAGTTTGCGTTTATAAATAGTCTAACCAGTATTCTTCATGAGATGGCCGACCAAAATCCACATCTACGTGCATTCACGTCAGCAGAATGGCATTTGCATGACAGGGTGCTTTCCTCCTTGATTCTGCACAGTTTGCCTTCACAGATCTGCATCGTCAAAATGCCAATCTGCATACCGAACCATACGTTCCCAGCTTCGCATTAATAGCTACATAATTTCTGCTTCATTTCATCCTGTTTCATGGTCTGTGCCTTTTTGTCACAGAGGAAAAGAGTTCTACATTCTTCTTTGTCTCTTTTTTTAAAAAGGAAGAAACACACAAACTCAACTTATCTTTATGAAAACAAGCTAACTTTAAAACAGGAGTCATGGTCCCAAACCACAATTGAAGCCAGGGGTGGGGGGGAGGCAAAGGTGTGCTTGCTATGTTGTTTGTAGGAAATCTGCAAGTGAAAATACTCAAGTATTCAGCAAAAATAAATAAATAAAAAAAAAGAGTGTGCAGGCAGGCATGTCTTTAACTTTAGCTCAATCCACTCCTAAAGACCTATGTCTGTCCTATGGCAGACCTATTAGGCAGTCTATGTTCAGGGCATATTTATGATCATAATTTGCTATATATTAATAATGTTCTGAAGTTTGTTCTCCAGTACTGTCCTTCTGCAAGCAGGCAAAGACCTTTTTCTTCAGGCAGGCTTTTCCTTAATGACTGGCTGCCTGAGTGGGGTTTTTGAATGAATGGTTTTGCCTTACTGCAAAAATAACTCCCGTATTTTTCCACGTATAAGAGGTCCCCATGTATAAGACGCACACACCCCACTTTTCTAACCCAAAATTAAGAAATCTTAACTTAGCTTTGAGTATTCAGCCTCTGGGCTCAGAACACTTGGACATTACAAGTCCCTGTTGCATCTGAGCACTGCCTACATGTTCCACCTCCAACGAGGTGTGTTCCAATTGGTTTGTTCAACATCAGCTGATGTCTGTTACACAAGGCTCGTGACTGGAGGACGCTGAGCCTCAGTGATTGGAGGGAGCTAAGCGTCGTGATTGAAGGAAGCCCGTTTGCAGAGGCAAGTTATGAGCCGTTTTGTTCTCTCCTCGGCTTATTGCCATGTATAAGAGAACTCTCAGTTTTTAATCTAAAAGTTTTAGACAAAAGCATCTTATACATGGGATGTGGCGGCGCTGCGGGTTAAACCGCAGAAGCCTCTGTGCTGCAAAGTCAGAAGACCAGCAGTCGTAAGATTGAATCCACACGATGGACTGAGCTCCCGTCGCTTGTCCCAGCTCCTGCCAACCTTGCCGTTCGAAAGCATGTAAATGCAAATAGATAAATAGGTACCACCACGGTGGGAAGATAACAACCTTCCATGTCTAGTCGCGCTGGCCACATGACCACGGAAACTGTCTATGGACAAACGCTGGCTCTAAGGCTTGGAAATAGGGATGAGCACTGCCCCCTAGAGTCAGACATGACTGGACTAAATGTCAAGGGGAACCTTTACCTATCATGTTATACATGAAAAAATACAATATTTTGGCATTGCTTTTGTTTAGTGTCTTTTAGTGTGGTATTTGCTTGATCCTTTTTAGTATTTGTATACTTACTGTTTTTAGCTTTCAACATTGTCTTTTAGGGTCCTTCCTGAGGAGAAAGGAGGGGTAGATATTTTCAATAAATAAATAAATTCTCCCCCACTCCCCGAGGTCCAATTTGCAGAGAAGGCATGTGACAGGGCTGAGTGGCAAAAGCAAATAGATGGGGCCAAAAAACCTCATTAACTGAAAGCCCACTGCTAGTTGCTAAGTCTTAGACAAAGGTTTTGGTCTTTTGAGGAGGGGGGAGCCATTCAAAATCTAAGAAATGACCAAATAAGGGTGTTGTGGGGAAGAGGTGAGACTCCAGGAGCACCAAACGCAGAGCAGAGGTTTCCCACCCAATCTTACTTGACTTCTGTAAGGAAAATTAGGACATAAGAGGACTGAGGTTACAATGGAGTGGCCAAAAAAAACCCCAAGAAATCCATGGTAGAGATGAGATCTGAAGCAGAGTCTCACACCTGCTGTGCTTCACTAAATACCTGGCAGGATTTGATAGATGCCAAACAACTGTATTTAACAATTTATCTCAGAAATTCTGATAGTGTTTGAGAACTGACCACATATCGCATGTGATGCATGACAGCCTAAACACACAATTAGGGAAATGCAGTGTTATTTCCTGTTCTTGCAACCTTATGCATGCCTCTGAAGTTATCCATGCAAAGGAAGCCATTGTCTGCACGCCACTGAAACTTTCAGTGATCATTACTCTTTTGCTTTTCACTAGCTTTCATAACAACACCACTCTTTTTTTGCCATTTCTGACAACCATCCCACTGAGACAACAGGACGGACTATACCATAGAAAAACACCTTATAAAATACCTGAACTAAAAAAATCAATCCCATCCTTCTCTCAGTCCCACCACCTTCACAGATGTGTTTGGTGGTGGGGAACACAGGAGAGTGTTATCTTCATTGCTGCTCTCAGACTCTGGAGCTCCCTTCCACTAGAGGCCAGGCTGTCCCCATCTCTGCTGTCCTTCCGGAAGCAGATGAAGACCTATCTCTTTGAACAGGCTTTTCCTTAGTGGCTGACAGTCTGAGAGCAGTTTTAAATGGCTTGTTCTGCCTTGTTGCTTCTGACTGTGTTTTTAGTGTTGCTTTTTGTTTACTGTTTTGAGTGTGTTTTTGTGTGTTTGATTCTTTTAAAATATTTGTATACTTCTCGTTTTTAGCTTTTAAATACTGTATGTTAACAATGTAAGTTGCATCCGTGAGATGGGACTGTGGCTATTTTAGCTAACCTTTTAAACAAACACACACATACAATTTCGTCCCCCTCCTGAAACCAGTCTGAAGAGTAAGGATTTCTCCTTGGGTGGAGAGATTATTGATAGCAGTGACTGTTCTCTGTGTGCCATTCCTTCAGATGCCACAGCACAGACAGCTATGTAGAACTTAAAAGCTTCAAGTCCCCCTTTTAAAGTAGTTTTCTTGTTGTTTTTTCTCTCTCCCTGGTATGCAAGGTGCCCCTCAGTGCTCTGTACAATAGGCACACCATCCATGACCACTGCCTTCAATCTGCAAAGCTTTAATATTGGAGCTGATGAGCCACCCAAACCACCGGCGTCCACGATGCTCCTTTCTCGCTGACCTGTGGCTTGCTGATATTACGGACGGCCATTACACCCCTGCGTGGCCACTTTTGCTCCTGACGGCATCCATTTCCTGCTACACAAGACACTGCATTTATATAAAAGGTTTTCCTGAGCTTTCATCAAAAACCTGGGTTGCAACAAGGCCCATTTCGTCACATTAATTCTCTCCCTCACTGACTGCCACATCAATTCGGTACTTTATAAACTATTTCAGAGATCCGATTTATCAGGTCTGACAGAACCTTGCTCCGAAATAAACAGCCACTGCCTCAGCCGCGCTCGCTCGGTGGCTCCTATTTATCATTATTTAATTCAAGGGCCTAAAATTCTCTGACATTATTAATAGTAAGATGAATCGCTGGAAAACTACAGAGTCTGTGGCCAACCAGGCTGAAATAATCCATTTGGGGGAAAATGTCTACTTGGAATTGCATTCCCCGATGGGTAGGCTTTCTATCATTAGCAACTCCCTATGCATGGGTGGTAACGTAGTGAAGCGTCAAGTCCCTGTTGAGTTGTACACTCCGACCACAAATTCCTTCCACACTGGAAGAAAGGAGGAGCAGATGTGGGGCGGGGTGGGTGGGGGAACAAAGGCCAGGGAGGCAGTTAAAATTGGCTCTAATGCTTCTGCTGGTTGAATTCCAATGTACTAATTTCATCCTTTCTACTGCCTTTTTTTTTTAAAGTACATGATTAACTTTAAACTTGTCTGAGGCTGAACTTTGGGTGTTAACTGGACCTGCAAATCCATTAGTTCATTATGAGGACTATATTACTTAGCCACCTTGATGAAAGATAATCAGCTGCCTGGGATGTGTATGAGTTCTTGCCACTATAATTTGGCACCTCATTAGCAGCATTTTCTCTCTCTCTCTTTCTCTCCCTTCCCCCCCCCGTCCCCCACCTTCCCCGTTTCATTTAAATGAAAGGGATTCGATTGAAGGAAAGCATTTTCTTGTGAAGGCTGCACGCATTTTATTGATAATAAATGCATGCCCTCTTTTCTCCCCTGCGCATCACTGACAGCTTCCGTAATGAAAGATCATAAGGTTGCGATTCAGTTCTGACGTCTTCTCCACGCCTCCTGCTCTCCCTCCTCTTGTGTCTGAGTAACCGTGTGTGGGTGTGAGACATGCTACTCATCTGGGGCACAATTCTGCTGTCAGCTGTGGATGGATGGCTTCCCTGAGTGACGAAGTTAGGCAAACTGGCCTAAGAAAGACTGAAGGGGGTGGGAGGACCCTTCAGTTAGGCAATACTTTTATTAGACGCAAAAGCTACCAAAAGCCTCTGAAATCGGTCATCACTGATGTGTTGTGTCACACCAGCCTGATGTACCACTCAATGGGGAAAATAGAGATACTGTCAGGCATTTCCTGTCATACGAAGGATGGCTGACTTGAGATCACAGACCTACTGTGGAAATGGGAGGTTTTCTCTCCCTGCCGGAGACGATAACCATTCAACCTTCCATGCATGAACAGGAACATTTGGGGTGTGCTGTCAAATATATATGCCTTGGAATTTGGTGGAATGAACAACGTGAACACAACCACACAAGAAAAGTCAGTGTAAGGATGGCCTGGAGCCTCATCCTTAAAAAGGAGGGTGCTATGTTCAAGAAAAAGTGTACACTGTATGGTGCTATGTATTCTCAGTTCTACTGAGCGGCACAAAATCACGGACTTTAACCCGGGCGATGGTGGAAAAGATAGAAGCGTACGAAATGTGGATTTATCAGAGGATGCTAAGAATGTCTAGAATCAATACAGTGATCAATGAAATACTAGTGAAAATGAAGAAATGTCATGTGACTGTACAACAGACAAAATGCAAAAGGACTGAATATTTTCATCCCGTTATGACAAATGAAAAGAGTGTTACAAGCTTGTCATCCAAGATAAAATGAATTGGGGGAAAAATACGGGGAGAAAAGGAACTTACTGGCTGGGGAGTGTCAAGGTGGTTTGGATATAGCACAGGGTCACCATTGAGAGCTGCTGTTTCACACTGAAAAGAGCCATGATGACACCCAACCGCTGGCAGGAGAGGAACAAGAAGAGGGCAACCTGTGGATCTTAGCCTCATTTCAGAAGCCACCTACACATTCCCAATTCCACTCTCTAGGAATATTAATTCCCTTTTTTGTTTTGGCAGCTTAATGGGCAGAGAGAAAGTAGGGATGGGGAAAAGAAGGGGCAGGAAAAGAGGGGGGGGAAGGTGGTGGCCAATCTGCAATCCATGGGTGTTGGGAATGAAAATCCAAAAACGCAACCATTCTGAGTTCTGCATGTGACCTTGGTACAATGGCAGGTGGGTAGATTGAGCTAATATGGGTTTTAAACCATTTGGGGCTGTATTGTTTGGCACCAGGTAATGTGTCTAGTCGCGCTGGCCACCATGGAAACGGTCTTCGGACAAACGCAGGCTCTACGGCTTGGAGACGGGGATGAGCACCGCATCCTAGAGTTGGACACGACTGGACTAAATGTCAAGGGGAAACTTTACCTTTAGCACTTTGAAGCTGGCTGACTCTTTCAATAATACCTGCTGCAGACTTTTGAGTTTCTGGTGAAATTCCTCTAGCTGTGCAGCAGAAGAGCAGAGACTCGCAGAGAAGAAGAGCTTCAAGATCCCCAGAGTAACCCACCCGATCTTCTCATCAGCTGGCACTTACAGACTCAATAACTCACTCAGAAACATAAGTAGTAGAAAGTATTAAAAAGTTTCATTACTTACAACTGAACAGCAAAGTTGACCAACATGACTGCTTTCAGCAAAAGACCTCAACAGACCAACTGCTTTCAACAGGCTCTAGAGAGGAAAAAAGCACTGAGCAGAGAGGCAGGGGGCTCTTTGAATTCAGAGGCGGGGAGGAACGATTGGTTAACTGCTGAGTAGACTGACAATCACATCAGCCGATAAAGGTTCCTCCCAATTATATCTTCTCCAGGCAGCATCCGAGGTTGCAAAAAATGCTAACCATATCCAGGCCAACAAAAAAGAGTATGTGGCAGATGGTGAAATGATAGTTGATGGTTCCTTTTCATCCAGTCCCCAGGCAAGTCTCCAGCCCCTAGCATTGTAATCTTCATAGCTGTGACCTGCATCAGAGAAATGCATGCACCACAGACAGGGCTGAGAAACCCATTGATCTTAACCGTATTTACCTGCTTTATTCCTTGCGTTTGCCTCTTTATGTTCAGTATGGTGCCCCCAAGCTAGGAAAAATGCATGCGTTATGCAAGCTGATTTTTTTAAAAAGGAGCATAATCTTCGGTGTGATTTGCCATAATCCAAGCAGTCTGAAAATATGAGGGCCGGCAATGAATGTAACAGGAGAGAAGGTATGTCCCTGCAAACACGGAATGAATGTTGTCATCATGTCTTACATGTTTAAGGTACTGAATGCCTGGATGGAGCCTCAGGCTTTGTGTGTGTGTGTGTGTGTGTGTGTGTGTGTGTGTGTGTGTGTGTGTGTGTGTGTGTGTGTGTGTGTGTGTGTGTGTGTGTGTGTGTGTGTGTGTGTGTGTGTGTGTGTGTGTGTGTGTGTGGTGTGTGTGTGTGTGTGTGTGTGTGTTATTCCAAGATTGTGTTTTGCCTTTAGCATGCAGTGGGATGTGTAATAGGTTAGGGTGGGAAAAGTGTGTTACTGGAAGCGGATAGATGCGCAGCTGCAGAAACAGAGAGGAAAAAAAATCAACAGGTGAGGTGCATCTGTTTGTTCACAAAGGAATCAGAAGGCAGTGTCATGTACTATGATTTCGAGCTGCGCAATTCTGTGTCCAACTATAGGCCCAAAATACCATTTTTCACACTTGAGGTGGATTGTTCTGTCCTTTTGGGTTTGTCTCTGTTTTTCATTCCCCTCATCTTTGGTTCATTCCACACATTTTGGTGTCAGGTTGTGAATTTTTTTTTTAAAAAAAAAGTGTGCTGCAAAATATTCCGTGTTTTGATTAGTTTCCTGAGAACACATGCCGTTTGAATGCAGTGTTGCTGAATCTATGCCTTTTGGCATCATTTCCTCATATCTTATTTTTCGACCTACCTCGCCCATCCCCAATATTTTTATTTATTTATTTAAAATATTCCCCCCCCCCGAGTTTCCTCTGTAAAAGGTCCCAAGGCAGTTTACATCATTAAAACATGAGTATTTAAAAGCCCAAAACAAGACATATACAAATATTTTAAAAGAATTAAACAAGTATTATATTAAAAATGGTAAATAAAATCCTGTCACAGGGAGGCACAATGGGGAATCACACTCCCACCATCTGGCTCTGGAGCTAAATGCCTAAACCACTGGGCTATCCAGCAGTTCATGGGCGTTCCATATTTGTTTTACAAAATGCCTCTGATTGGTCTCCTAAGCTCTGTTCCACCACCACCACCACCGAGATGTCATCATAATTTTGAATGTGTTTGAACTAGAACTGAGTGGTGGGTTGGTTAATTTCTAGGATCTTCTTGTCCTTCCTCAACCCCTGGGGGGGGTGGTTCTCCTTCATTGCCTTCACCTTTCTAGTGCAAAACTTGCTTTTTTAAAAAAAAAAATGACGCTATACTGTACTTAGAACGGATGTGGTGGTGCTGTGGGTTAAACCGCTGAAGCCTCTGTGCTGCAAGGTCAGAAGACTAGCAGTCGTAAGATCGAATCCACGTGATGGAGTATGCTCCCGTCACTGGTTCCAGCTCCTGCCAACCTAGCAGTTCGAAAGCATGTAAATGTGAGTAGATAAATAGGTACCACCACGTCTGGAAGGTAACGGCATTCCATGTCTAGTCGTGCTGGCCACGTGATCACGGAAACTATCTACAGACAAACGCTGGCTCTACAGCTTGGAGACGGGGATGAGCACCATGCCCTAGAGTCAGGCACGACTGGACTAAATGTCAAGGAGAACCTTTACCTTATATTGGCAGGCTAGGTGGTTGGAGTGAGGAGTGATTTTGTACTCTGTTGTTGCTGTTTCATGCTGTCAATTAGCCTCCAACCACATGAATCAGCAATCCCCAAAATGTCTTGTCTTCAACTCTGGTTGAGAACTCAGTTCTTGTAAACTCAAGAAGACTCCTTTACTCTATCCATCTTGTATTTGGTCTTCCTCCTTTCCTGCTGCATCCACCTTTCCCAGCATTATTGTCTTTTCTAGAGAATCTTGCTTTCTCATGATGTGTGCAAAGTAGGATTACCTCTGTTTCAACATGTTTGCCTCCAGAGATACGTCAGGCTTGATTTTATCTAGGACCCACTTGTTCATCTTTCTGGCAATCCAGGATATCTGCCAAGCTCTCCTCCAACAGTACATTTCAAACAAATCAATTCCCCCCCCCCCCCCCCCCCCCCGGTCAGCTTTCTTTACTTTCCATCTTGTCCTCTGGCATTTCCCAAATTTGGAAGCAATGCGAAAAAAGAAGAAGTTGAGCTCTCATAGGAAGTGCTGGGCTCTTCACTATCTTTAGCTTGCCTTTTTGTTTCCTTTTCTGGGGTTGGTTTGCTTGCTTGCCTGCTTGCATGTTCCTCCAAAGAAAGAAGAGTCTACTATATCAGAAATCCTGTCTTCCTGCTTTCAGATTGATGGTAGAGTAGCACTAAGGGGTTTTCAAAAGGAAGGAAGGAAGGAAGGAAGGAAGGAAGGAAGGAAGGAAGGAAGGAAGGAAGGAAGGAAGGAAGGAAGGAAGGAAGCAAGCAAGCAAGCAAGCAAGCAAGCAAGCGAAAGAAAGAAAGAAAGAAAGAAAGAAAGAAAGAAAGAAAGAAAGAAAGAAAGAAAGAAAGAAAGAAAGAAAGAAAGAAAGAAAGAGACTTGGGGACTGAGTGAGAAAAAATTATAGAAAATGGCAGAGACCGTAGAAATGTGTATGTTGGATATTTGATTTCCCCCATTGCACCTCGTTTACCCCTTAGTTAAATGGAAACACAAGTGGACACATCAGCAGTGACTCAGAGCCTAGGGCAGATGGAGTCCTCTCTTCAAAAGGCTTGCTTGCCACTTTTCTGTGACATCACAAGGGTCAACTCCTTGCTCACAGGTTTTGGCCCCGAAATTTCATGCAATGGCTACTGCCTTGGGGTGTGATCACCAAGGGAAATAGATCGGAATCTGGATGGCTTCTGGAGTGGTCAGGTGCAATCTTTTTCCCTGCAAATAAATGGTGCACAGTGAAATGCACTCCAGCCTGACCCCAGTCCATGTCCAAGGTGTACCTTTTTGGTCCAGGATTCCCCAGCAGACAGAGGGTGGCTTTGAGAGAGATCATGCCCCTTAAAGCGACTCCTTTCAGTGTGATGAGGTGCAATGCCCTTGCAGCTGTCTGATCACACTCGCAGTAACTGCAACTGCTTAGATTGATTCATTATATTTTATTGTCTCTTTGATTATTTTGGTACATCCTGTTCTTCTGATGAAGACAGGAGGGCCTGGCGTGCTCTGGTCCATGGGGTCACAAAGAGTCGGACATGACTTAATGACTAAACAACAACAACATTCTTTTGATTAAAAAGAAAACCCTTGGAATTTCCTTGTGGGAAAGACAGACATGCTTCCACCCTGCTTTGTCAACAATATTGTTGTTTCCTTCCAGCTCTTTGATACCATATTTCAAGACCTAACCTATGAACAATGCTCACATTTCGTCTTCGATTCCTGTGGGTTAGATTTACCGTTTCTCTTACTAAACCATGTGCACTAGTTACTTTTCCATACATCATGCCCTTAAAATGTTGCTCCGAAGCAAAATAATTATTGAAAATCCATCATGATAAATGATACAATAAAGCAAAATTATTGGAGAAGGCTACAAAACAGCAGCAGTATTAATATAATGATAGTGTTTCTGCAGGTGCACAGAGAAAGTCTGGGGTTTAAGGTGTAGATGTGTGTGCATTATTTCTTCTGCATCAGAACCAAAACAGAAATTGTTGCCAGCTTCAAGTTCTGCATATAGCAGGATTATGGAAAAGCAATTCATACCACTCTGCCTTAATCCACATGAAGAGGATGGCCAATTTAGATTGCCAGGTTCTTGTGTGTGTCTCTCTCTGTGTGTGAGAGAGTGCACCTGTATGCGCCTGTATGCATGCAGGCATTTATTTCTTTAAATGGAGAGCTGCCAGAAGAATGTTGTACAATGTGGGTTTTTTTTTTAAATTAAGATATTTTAAGAATAAGGAAAAGGCTGTTCCCTGTACAAATGGAGGGGGGTGGTAGTTCTAAACTAAATATTCTACAATCATGACATTTTATCCAAGAGTGATCAGCTTCCCACAGTGAGGAGAAAAGCAACTAGACATGACTTAATGGTACTAATGAGCACTGTGTGGTTTAGTCAGGACCAAGTAATAACTAAGCATGGCCTAACCTGAGTAGCCCCACAGAATTAAGAATTTTACGAAAAACACAGAATGAGTTAATAGATAAAGGTCAAGGTTCCCCTTGACATTTAGTCCAGTTGTGTCCCACTCTGGGGCGTGGTGGTCATCCCCGTTTCCAAGCTGTAGAGCCAGTGTTTGTCCGTAGACAGTTTCCGTGGTCACGTGGCCAGCGCGGCTATACGCGAAATGCTGTTTACCTTCCCACTGAGATGGTACCTATTTATCTACTCACAATTACATGCCTTTGAATGGCTCGGTTGGCAGGAGCAGGGACAAGCGACGGGAGCTCACTCCGTCACGTGGATTCGAACTTACGATTGCTGGTCTTCCGATCTTGCAGCACAGAGTCTTTCTGCGGTTTAACCCGCAGTGCCATCACATCCCTTGAATGAGTTAATAATAATTACTAAATTCTGATTTAAGTCTTTGCTTGGATTGGTCCTGCCGGTACATTTTAGGGTTTATACCTGTAGACTCACAGACACACAGCAGGATGTAACCTTGTGGCCTCAACACAACAAATCATGTCACTTTTCTTTTAGAAAAATGCACAAAGGTCCCTCCGGACTGGCGCACAGCCTCCGGGACAGGGTTTCTTTGCCCACCTATCTGGAGAGACGCAGCAGGGAATCCTGGGAGGACAGCAGGCAGGGCTAAGGGCGAGCCTTTAAGAAGACAGCCCCTGCCTGCACCGTCTATTTTCCCTGCCTTGCAATGCTGCGGGCAAGAAAACATACTATGATAAGCAGATGCCTGTTACCTCTGAAAACACCTCAGCTTCTAAGGTTGATGGGTCAGTAGTTTAGATATCTGCTTATGGAGCCAGAGGTTGTGAGGTCAATTCCCCACTGTGCCCCACTGGACTTGATAACCCATAAGGATCTGCAGTTCTAAGGTAGTGGTCACTTTTTTGTCTACTCTGATCTTTAATCATGTGGTTGGAAATCACAGACCCTCATATTTCTCTCCTTACCTATGTTGCATTGGGGGACAGGACTATATGTATCCTCACCTCACTGCTTCCAAGTTGTGCCATGTCTGATTAGGGCTATGGTCTTTAGGAGTTGCTGGATAGCTCAGTGGTTTGGGCATCTGGCTGTGGTGCCAGAGGTTGGGAGTTCGATTCCCCACTGTGCCTCCTCAAGAGGGCTGGACTCGATGATCCATAGGGTCCCTTCCAGCTCTGCAGTCCAAAGTTTATTCCATCTGTGGAATACAGTTCCATGGTATCTGGTGGATATGATCCACCACAAGTCCTTCTGTTACTCCTCTAGATATGACATTTGAAGTAGAATATGTTGCCAAATATTTTTGTTGTTCATTTTCGGCTGACATTTTCTTCAGTACAACACCCTGTCTTTTGGTGGCTTCCTTAGTAAACGGCAACCTGTGACTGAAGCTTGAATTAATTTGCTGAAGTACGCAGCTATGCTTATCGGCCCTGGCAACTCACTTCCCCCCCCCTCCGGTTTAGAATCAAGATTTACATAATTACGGTATTTCTAATTTTGAGCTGTCAAGTCTGATACCTTTCCCAGGAGTCTGTCTCAGCTCACATTTGCCCTTGGCCAATGACCTAGACCTTCAACTTCATCGTCTTGCTAAGTACTTGACATGGACGTGTCGTCCCACATTCTCTACCAGGAATCTAGTACTGTATCTACCATATCACACGGCTTCCTTAAAGATCCAGACCAATGAGAGGAATGGCGATGCTGCCCAGAGTGGGCTGTCAGCCTCATCTGCAGGCTCTCCGGCAGGCTCTCCCCAAGACCTAGTTCCGAGGGAGACTGAAGCTCAAATCACCAGATGGCCACAGGGGGACAAATAGGGGAGGTCAAGGAACTATGGACCCAGAAGGTGATCACTGGTGGGCAGGAGGTGGAATCATTTGGGAGGAGGGGGAAAAGAGGAAGAGGAAGAGGATTCCTTTCTCTTTTGGGACCCCTGGGCCAGGGCATGGAACATGTTAACCAAGGGCTGAAAGTTGGCAAGTCAGGCATTGCCCCCCCCATCGGGACCAGTGGGAAGCATTGATTAAGTTCATCCCAGTTTGTCCCAGTTTGTCTCAGTTTGTAAAGGTGATAGCACAGGTGCTGCTGCTCCCCTCCCCTGACCCTTCTGCCTCAATCAGCCACTCCCCAGGCCCGGCGTGCTAGCTTCCTGTTCCTCTTCAGCTGATCTCCCAATCAGAGAAAAGGGCAGGGCAGAGAAGTCTGGGCTCCTGCTCGTGACTGGGAGATTAGCCAAGGAGGTGGAAAAAACAAGCAACTTGGGTCTGGCGAGTGGCTGATCAGCTGAGGACACAGGGGAGGGGAACAGTGGCACCCGTGCTGCTGCCTTTATGAACTGGGACGAACCGGTTCGTGCCCATCTCTAGCGTTGATGTCACTGGCTCAAACACAGGCGGAGCAGCTGCAAGAGCAGGTTTTCCCTGGGCATACCAACTGTCACTGAGGAAAGCCTGTGTGATTGTAGCTGTTGTTGTTAAACCACAATTTAAAGTTAAAGTTGGGCATTTGATGGTTCACTGATATCAGCAAAGGAACATTTAAGGGATATATTTAATTTTTTGCTTTCAAATCAGTTGAATTTCATAGAGAAGTCGTGCTTAACTCTGACTGGATCATGCTGTATAATATTTATAATATCAGTAGTAGCATAGGTATAGGAGTATATAGCTGTGGGGAACTTATAGTTCAGTTAAGACTATTTATATCCCGCAGATTCCTATGAATGATTGAACCACCCTTTGCATTTGAAGGGACTTTAAAGATCTTTACTCTGGATTTGTTTTATGACTGTTCTTTATGATGTATGCCTTCTGATGCTGATTTATCATATATGTCTTTGTGATATGGATATTCTGCTTCTATTTGGTATTGGCTATATAGCTTTATTATGCTTTGATTGTGGTTTTATGGCTTTTGTTAGGGGCTTTCAAATTCCCTTTCTCAAAGGAATTAAATAGTATCCCAAACAGCCACAGCAGTAAGAGGAATTTAAAGAGATCCATGCTTGTCAGTCATGCTCTGTCCTATTCAGAGATTATTTGTGATAAGAGATGTCCAACTGTTCAGTAATGCTCATGTCTCATTGTGCAAGACTGAGATCCAGGGATCTACTTTAACTGCATGAGAAAAACTGATATCAAATTGGGTTTTCCCCCCAAACAACATTTAAACAGTGCAAACTCACCTAATTTCCATGCATATGTGCACACACCTATCATACAAACAGAAGTCAACAGTGGCAGATTGCTACTCATCAAAGGCTTCCTTCTGTGCTTTCAGGGTGTGCACAACTTTGTTCCATTTGCGTGAGCTGTGCACACCCTGAAATCTCAAAAGGAAGCCTTTAATCAGAAGTAATTCCTGTTTTGCAGGTGGAGCCATTGATTGCGATCTGTAAAACAATGAGCAAGATTTGACAAGGGTCTTTATTTTATTAAAAAGGATGGCTTATTGAACAGGGAAAATAAATATGAGATCTCAAGTCTGTTTCTTTAGCATACATCCATAAGCCTTTACAGTACTTTTAACTTCATAATTTAAGCTCTTCCAGAAATATGTGTGTATACACAAACACACAGTGACACTTGCTTTAACACAAATACTAACAAGACCACACTTTTGTTCAATCCCTTATAATACACAGCCCCTCACAAAAACAGGCCACACTCTAATGTACATACACTCTGTTTCTGTCACACACACACACACACACACATTTAATAACTAACTGATTAACTCACATATTGCTGCTCCTTTTATCCAAGCAGAATTTCTCCAGCCGGGAACCACACAGAGCAATCAGTTTATAGTTCCATTCAAAAACATTCTTTTACACCTCTGAACTGTCACAATAGTCATTCCTCACATACATCCAACATGCAAATATTAATCAAGCCAATAACTTCTCATCCAAGAAATTACAAACCTGCATGCAAAAGAAATACACAATGCAAAATCACTACAGCTCCTGAGGCTTGTAGTTTGATAGGTTACTTCTAATTCTCAGCTACAGAGCTCTGATATACTTTGTGGAGAATTCTAAATAACCCACCAAACTGAATAGCTAACCATGGACTTCAAGGTCATGAATCTCTCTAGTTCTTTAAATTAGGCTTGGACCAGGATGACCTTTAAACAGAGGACTGTCTTTCATACACAGGACACATGATTACCCTTAATAATAGATATAGTTATATTCATAACTTCTTTTGTAAATAAATTAAGTATTTAAATACAATGAGTCATTCTACAGCACTGGAATAGTTCCTTCTTCGAGAGAGATCATTTCGCATTTTTATTTTTTTAAAAGCAGAGCTAAACCACTTCTGAGTACTCTCTCTCTAGAAACCCCTGAAAAGGGTCACCGTAAGTCAGAAATGATTTGACAGCACACAGTTATTATTATTAATGAAAATGATCTCTCAAGTTACAAGGCAGGCAGTCCAAGTCATAATGTGTAGCGCTGAAGCACTCTCGACAAGAGTTTAATTTGCCACTGACGTACTTACAGAACTAGAAGTCAGTCAAACCTCTTTTTGGATAGCCATCAGGGGTAAATAAAGCACAGCAAAAAAAAGTTCTCGTAGATTAATAAATCAAGAATTAGAGGTGGATTCTGTCACTAATGACAGTCAGTGAGATGCATGAATTCAAAGGGCACCTTTTTTGGCCATTGCAATGAATACCCCCGGTTTCTTCAATGAAAAGGGGTATCTTGATACAGTGAGACACCCCACTGAAAAAAGTTGTCGGCTACTGGGCAATGTTTCACTCACGTGCAAAAGTGAAAAGACTAGCACTTTACAGCCCAAACCAAAAAGGGGAGGGAAGGTACAGAACTGATACCGGGTGGAAAAGACTTCCACAAATTATGCACAAAAATCCAGAAATGCAAAAGAAGAACAAAGAAGTTCTCTTGACTTCAATCAAAAGGAAGACAATCTTTGAAGTGTTCCTTTCCTCCTGTACCATTATAATATATTAAATCTGTGATATTAGATGACATTTCTTTGTCACACATGTCATTGGGGGTGTCAGGGGGGCTGGGGTGTCATCCCTGGAGTCCTGTGACCTTTCTGCAACCCACTGAATGCACTCCATCCACCGACTCTTGCCTAGTATGTTTTCAGCACTTTGACTGAGACTTTGAAGAGCCTCATTGCACAGTGGTTAAATTGCATTACTGCAGTCGAGACTCTGCCCAGGACCTGAGCTTGATTCCAAGGGGTTCAGGTAGCCAGCTTGAGTTTGACTCAGACTTTCACCTTTCTGAGGACAGTAAAATGAGTACCCAGTTCACTGGGGGGGAGCAAAGTGTTGTTTGCATTATTATGCTGTAAGTTGCTCGTATGGGGCAGTATATAAGTCAAAACAACAAAAACAAACTGCTAGATGTGGATTTAGTCATACTGAGAGCAAAACACACTGAAGTGAAAGGTCAAGCCCACTCATTTTTGTGGTTTACCCTAGAGATTAGATTAGGCATCCTTCAGTCTCGAGAGACTATGGTATCATGCTCTGTATGGAGGACTTGGAACAGCATCTAGTGTGGATGAGAAGGCCAATTCAAGAGTGACAATCCTTTCCACACTGAAGACAAATACAATCTGTCCCCTGTACAGCTCCCTGATTTTGCTGCTTTTGTGACTTCCTCTTTGCCTCGGCCTGCTGGACAAGGGTCTCTTCAAATTGGGAGAGGCCGTGATGAAACGCCGGCCTCCAGGCTGAGCACTCAGATGTCCGGGTTTCCCATCTGTTGAGGTCCATTTCCAAGCCCTTCAGATCCCGCTTGCAGATATCCTTGTATCGCAGCTGTGGTGTCCCTCTGGGGCGATTTCCCTGCACTAATTCTCCATACAGGAGATCTTTTGGAATCCGACCATCAGCCATTCTCACGACATGCCCAAGCCAACATAGACAGTGCTGTTTCAGTAATGTATACATGCTAAAAATTCCAGCTCGATCTAGGACTGCTCTATTTGGAACTTTGTCCTGTCAGGTGATACCAGAAATGCATCGTAGACAGTGCATATGGAATGTGTTTAGCTTCCTCTTCTGCCATGCACAAAGGGTCCAGGACTCACTGCAGTACAGGAGTGCGCTCAAGACCCAGGCTCTATAGACCTGGATCTTGGTGTATGCCGTCGGCTTCTTGTTGAGCCATACTCTCTTTGTGAGTCTTGAGAACATGGTAGCTGCTTTGCCAATGCGTTTTGTGTCTTAATTTAGATCCATCCTTTTACTTTCATTCATTTTCTCCGGGGAAGCACTTTTCCTACAAAACAAAACAAAAAACAAGCCCTCAGTCAAAAGCACAATGGGCAGAGGGAGAGTGGATGGAGCTCCAAAAATTACACTTGGAAACAAATTTAGAACCTCCAATTAATAGTTACAAGAAATACTAACACACTCAATATTTCAATAGTATTTATCTTTCTCCTTCTTCCTCTGTCTCTCATGCACTCATAGCGTCATAAACACACACACACAACAGCATATTGCTCTGATATTATCTATGTACAGTCCAGATTTATTTTTGGCTCTGTGTCAACTTCAGGATGCAATATGCTTGCTCTGCGCGCAAATCACTATATAATGTTTCATTAAGGACTGTAAATACCCATCAAGCTAATCACAAAATTGCTGTTTCAGTGGTTTTAGGGCTATTTAATCTTGGGTTACGATGACAGGGATGGATGACTTTATTATATTAACAGTTGCCGTTGGCCGTAACACTGAGGAGAATGAGGTTTTTTAAAGTTCTCCTCTTTTCCCCATCCCGCAATATCGCCCTGCTTGCCACCACGTCTCTGCTGTTGAAGTGGTCAATACTAAATGAATGAGGACAGCCATGTTGTGTGGCTGTTTGGGTTTCACAGAACAAGAAACACAAATATATATTGATACCCATCCCCTTGCGTGTGGTATGAGAGGGAAGGATCATGCCTGTTGGCACTTCCACCTTGCTCCATGCCAGCATGCCCAGTGGTCACATGTTTGATATCCACGGAGGGCAGTGTTTTCTTTCAAAAGTCAAGCAACAAGCCTTTCTGTGCTTCTATGACTAGTAGGCAAGGCTTCACTGAATACACTATAGGATATACGGAACAACATGCTGTAGAATATTGTGAGAAAGCTTTCCTGTTTAGGAGGCAAAGTTACAGGCTAATAGAACAACAGTGGCGACATGTACACAATGCTGGGATTGAGAGGTATAACTCTGCTGTTCCTCTTACAGGATTTTTACTGGCATGTGCATCTCAAAATGCATCCACCTGTTAACATCAGGCAAAGCAAAGAAAGAGACATCGCATGAACCAGAGGAGACAGGATGAGCCCTACAGGTTTCTCGATCAGTTACACTGTCTTACCTTATCGAAAGAGTCCATTTCAATCAGTCATATTGTACACAGCGACGTCTACGTTGGCTTGGGCATGTCGTGAGAATGGCTGATGGTCGGATTCCATAGGATCTCCTGTATGGAGAATTAGTGCAGGGAAATCGCCCCAGAGGGAGACCACAGCTGCGATACAAGGACATCTGCAAGCGGGATCTGAAGACCTTAGGAATGGACCTCAACAGATGGGAAACCTTGACATTGGAGCGTTCAGCCTGGAGGCAGGCGGTGCATCACGACCTCTCCCAATTTGAAGAGACCCTTGCCCAGGAGGCCGAGGCAAAGAGGAAGTCACAAAAGCAGCAAAATCAGGGAGCTGGACAGGGGACAGATTGTATTTGTCTTCAGTGTGGAAGGGATTGCCACTCTCGATTCGGCCTCCTCAGCCACACTAGACGCTGTTCCAAGTCATCCATACAGAGCATGTTACCATAGTCTTTCGAGACTGAAGGATGCCTAACTGTAAACTGTATTGTACATGGTAAAGAAGTTGCCTCTTGTTGCTTAACCATTCACAAGCAGAGTATGAAGGTCGATAAGGTGAGATGGAAGGAAGGCCGAATCATTGCATTACTGTGTACGGAGGGTGTGGGGGGAAAGGATTGTTCAGATAAAGCACTTAGTTCATCAGCCGTAGAAGTGGAGCTTGGAAAAATTGGTTTTGGGAAAAAGATGGCAGACCATCCTCAGCATGACTGCTGACAATATTGCTGGGTATCTTGAGAGTTGTGGGCCCCAGAAGTAACTTTTCCAAGTTATGTGTAGGTGACCATCAAGACTTGTGGCTTCAGATTCTGCACCATCACACTCCTGGTATTTCACATGCCCCACAACAAGGCAGCCTCAAACCCCAGGAAGACTCCTAGGGGGTTCTTAGGCCCCCAGCATTTTAAATCCCGAATCAAAGCCAGCAGAGGTTCAAGCTGTTGACCTTGTTACTAAATATGGGAGGCTGGCAAATACTGCTATTTTCTTTGTTATTCTAAGGATACAAACCCATGTAAATTGACTCAAGGGGAGGGGCAGATGATATCATTGAATCAACCTGGACTGACTTGTGTATAAAGCTTTGTAAGATCAGGCTACAAATCCATTTAGCACTATTATCTTACAAGCTCCAATGCAGGTTTGGAGGTGGAGGGGCGGGAAAGGCTGAACTCTTGGAGACCTATATCTCTTATGACAGATGCTATTGTGCTGCTCGGAAATTTAGTTCCTCATTCCTTTAGGCTAACTCTTTTATTTCCATCATAACTCACTGCAAGAGAAGAGGTCAGCAGTTTCCTCTCCAAGCTGGAAACCCAGCGACTCAACAACCAGGGAAGATTGCGGCAAAGTTGATGCAGCTGAACGCCGAAGCTCTAAGGCTCAACAATTTTATGCTTACCCACAGAAACGGAGCGTCACCTCAATGCAGCTTCCTAGCAGGCACTGAAATTGACAGTTGTCTTCTTTGATAAGCTAGAATCAAAACAACAGCCGCAATCAGAACAACTCAGTAATGTAACACCCTACATCTGCAGTCCCATCCTGGACAGTGGAGCAAAGGGCAGGGAGTTGACCTGAATCTACCGGGAGATCTTAAGGTATTTGAGTGAAGACCAATTTCTGCTTTGCGATTGCTTAATAACAGAGGCAATACATTGTTATCTTCTAGCAAGCTGTCTAAAATTATCCTGAAGAAAGCTTGGGATAAGCAGGAATAGATTTCTGCATGGATGAACCAGGACATATTCCTGGACTCCTAACTCGTCCATCCTACCTGGATGCATCTTGCACCAAGCTCTGGTTGATCGATCTTGATATTCTAGTAACAAGGAAAAAAGCAAGGAAGAGCCTCTGCTGGCTGGGGATGGCAGGAGGGCTAGTCGGAAACATTGGGAGGCACCAACTTAGAGAAGGCTGACACGAAACTCTCTTGATCAGCCTTATTAAGGAATAGGTACCTTTATGAGTGCTGGGACGTGGTGGCGCTGCGGGTTAAACTGCAGAAGCCTCTGTGCTGCAAGGTCAGAAGACCAGCAGTCATAAGATCGAATCCACATGATGGAGTGAGCTCTCGTCGCTTGTCCCAGCTCCTCGCCAACCTAGCAGTTCGAAAGCATGTAAATGCGAGTAGATAAATAGGGACCACCTCAGTGGGAAGGTAACAGTGTTCCGTATCTAAGTCACACTGGCCATGTGACCACGGAAGATTGTCTTCGGACAAAATGCTGACTCTATGGCTTGGAAACGGGGATGAGCACCGCCCCCTAGAGTCGGACACGACTGGACTAAATGGCAAGGAGAACCTTTACCTTTATGAGGAAGATCCCCAAGAGTCTGTCAATGGCTAGGCTGACTGACAGATTGTTGAAGTTGCATTCTAAAAAGTAACGTCTCACAGCTATGCTTGCCTCTTTGGGAGCAGCAGCATACGTAGGTAGAAACTACACCACCTGTTTCACACATCCTGCTTTAAGGCAATTCATTTCATAAAAGCACAAAGTGGAGCAGCCACTGGCCCACCCGCTGGCGGTCTTTGGAGGCTTTCCAGCCTCCTGACAGTGCTAGGGGTCAAGGCAGCCAGGCCTGCTTGCCACGCAGAGGAAAAGGCACGGATGGATCTGCCCCATCCATGGCAAAAGTAACACCACAAGCCCCCCAACTGGTGCTGAAGTGACTGGAAATCCCCCTGGCATTGGCTAGGCAGCAGTGTTGTTCTGGCCTGAGGGATTTGCTCTCTTTTGGCCACCTGTCGACCCCCAACCCTGATGCCCTCAGGGGCTGGGAAGCCTCCCAACACTTGCCCGCCAGTGACAGAAGTCCTGGTGCAGTTTAAAAATGGCACCAATGCACATTTTTAAAAGTTTGCGGTGATTTCCCTTCAAACCTTCCTGTATGGCCACATGTAATAATAGATTTCGCCTTCTCTACACTGTTGCCCTTGTAATCTTTCTTCACTTTCCTCCATCTCATTGAATGCATTACCATTGCTCTCCTAGTTCCACTTTGGCTTGAGATCAATATTTTGACTGTAGTCATATTTTGATGTATAGCATTTTCCTAGTACTGAATGGAAGATCTAATATGTTATTGTCCTCTAAGAAAAATGGGAGCCTGATCTGGAGATCGCCCACTAAATGACTGTGAGAATGTATTCACATTTCCGTCAAGATCTTATCATATAATTTGTTGCAAGGGATTTATTAGCACCCTCTGTGGCCATTTTCCAGATATAACCAGGATGATGGGGCTTCTTATCCTAATGATGAGGATATGAGAAGAAGCTGCCCTTGCTATTTCTTCAAATGATGCCTCCTCTACCTCTTTCTTTTAAAGGCAGCGTGAGGTAGTATATGGGATGCCTGCCTCCATTAACCCTTCCAAAGGCAGATCAATAGGCTAATAGGCCTTTGGCATTGATGACACTACAGTGGTGCCCCACTAGACGATTACCTCGCAAAACGACGAATCCGTATGATGATGAGTTTTTGCGATCACTATAGCGCTTCGCAAAACAGTGTTTCCTATGGGTGATTTTCGCTATATGATGTTTCGGACAATGCTTCGCAAGACTTTTTTTTTTCCAGGACCGATTTTCGCAAGACGACAATTTTGACAGCTAGGTCCGCGATGGGTGTTTTTGGGACCATTTTTCGCAAGACAGCGATTTTAACAGCTGATCGGCGCTTCGCAAAACAGTTTCTCTATGGGCGATTTTCACAAAACGACGATGATTTGTCCCCATTGGAACGCATTAAACGGATTTCAATGCATTCCAATGGGGAACCGCATTTCTCAAGACAATGTTTTCGCAAAACAGCGATTTTCACTGAACAAATTAACATCATCTTGCGGGGCACCACTGTAGTCTGTATAGATTCGTCTCAAAAATTAAAACAAAATCAGAGAGTTGTTCTTGATTAAACGGTTCAGCATCCCAGTTCTTGGCACTTGCTTCTTGCTGGTGGATATTATTTTGACTTGAAGGGCTTGAAATTTACGCAGCAAGATTATGGCTTCTCTGACCAAATGTACAAATCAGGCAATGTTTTTGACACAACAAATTAGCAATGGATTCTCTTTGGCTATCAAGAGAAATATTATGGTGGGCATTTGTAAGAAATGAAAATCATTTCCCCTTTTTGTCCTCTTTGCAAAATTGCCTCAAATATAATAAGAATGCCAATTCTAAATTAGGCTATGTTTGACCATGGATACACCATCCCCTTTTTGTCTCTGAAGTTGGCTTATTGATTTTGGAAAAGTCCAGAAACTGGTTATATTAAGCTGACCGAAAAGATGTGCCGTTTCTGTCGATGGCTGGTTGACAGCTTCCAAATTCGCTAGTATTTCTAAGATTTATTAAAAGAGGCCAAATAACAGTATGTGCAGAAGGAGTAGCCTCTGAGATTGACAGCGATGTTCTTAGTCAATTAAATGACAACAGGGGATCCACCCCAGAACATTAAAGGTAATTCTAATCCTATTTCCAAAATCTGTCAGCTCATGATTCCAAATAAGCAATAAGAAGGAAAACTGGTTATAGGATTTAAAACTTATACGTTATTTTCCCCCTCTGCAATTGCAATTTTACTGGGCTTAGAAAAGAGATAATTTCTTTTCCAAATAACTTCCCATCTTAATAGTTGCATTCTGCTGCTGAGGATGCCTTTGAAAACTATAATTTCTGAAATGTATTCATTTCTGATATCTTCATTTCTAAAAGTTTATCCACATTAACCTTCAAAGTAGCCTGAGGCTCAACTAGCGCAGAGTTATCTAAATTAAGAAAAATGGCAATTATTCCATTGTGAGTCTTAAGTCTAAAGACCTATATTTCTTGGCTTCCTCCACTATTAAGGAACCAACATTTTGATAAATCGTTTAAATTCCTTAGAGGATAATAACACGCAAAGGGACTAAAGTCTATTTTTGCCTTCCCATTTTCAGATCAGCCTTAAAAGCAGTATACACCAAGTTCTCTTTCAACTTCAGCTTGAACCCCAAGTTTTACGTTGAATGTTAAAGGGCTTCAAAAATCAACATAGATTTTTTTAAAAAAAGAAAAGCCATGGGGTTTCTATTAATTAAAAGGCACCTTTCTTATCTGTCACCATCATGGATGACCAATTCTAAGTGTTTGAATAGCATAGGTCAGTGGTTCCCAACCTTGGGTAACCCAGGTGTTCTTGAACTACAATTCCCAGAAGCCATCACCACCAGCTGTGCTGGCTGAGATTTCTGGGAGCTGCAGTGCAAGAACACCTGAGTTACCCAGTGTTGGCAACCACTGCCATCTTGACTTTAGAATCACCATTTGGTAGTCTCTGTGTCCCAGCTCCTCGCCAACCTAGTAGTTCGAAAGCATGCAAATGCGAGTAGTTAAATAGGTTCCACCTTGGTGGGAAGGTAAAACAGCATTCCCTAGTCATGCTGGCCACGTGGCAATGGAAACTGTCTTTGGACAAGCGCTGGCTCTACGGCTTGAAAACGGGATGAGCACCGCCCCCTAGAGTTGGACACAACTGGACTAAAATGTCAATTAATGTGTCACTGCAGAAGCATATAGGTCAACTTACAAATCACTGGTTGCATGTGGCCCTCACTTTCCCCCTCAGCCCTCACTGCCCTCATTTGCCATCACTGCCCAAATCAGCAGTGCTGCAGCCACCACCGGCAGAAGTGCATAGTCAAAAATCAGCAGCAATGGTAGTGCACATGCATGCAATGTTTTTTTATCCTTCCTTGCCTTCTCTTTCAGAATGGAAGGAGACCCTCAGCTACACAAATCGCCAGCATTCCATGTTATGGGGGAAAGTGCTTCGGCACCCTTCTGAATCATACACACCCAACACAACTGCTGCCAAATATGGCAGCACCCATCATGCCAGTGGCCTGATCTTTCTGGAAGAATTTGGCAAGAATTTTGTTCAGGCAGTGTAACAAACCTGATGAATTGTCCATCCTTGGTGTAGGAACCATACATGGCTATGGTGAATCATGTGAATCCTTTGGTCATCATTGTTAATCCTAGTGGGGGGTTCAACAATTGGTCCTCTCCTTGTTTCTCCCATATGGACCTCAGCCCCCAAGAACTCCCAAAAGCAAAAGTTTATTATCCCTCTGTGCATCCCTCTGCTATCCTATCAGGTGACTGGTTGGGTTCCAGATAGAGCCAAGACTCAAGAGCTGTCATTGTTTAGTTGTTAAGTTGTTTCTGAGTCTTCATGACCCCATGGACCAGAGCATGCCAGGCCCTCCTGTCTTCCACTGCCTCCCGGAGTTGGGTCAATTTCATGTTGGTTGCTTTGCAGAAACTGTCCATCCATCTCATCCTCGGTTGTCCCCTTCTCCTCTTGCCTTCACACTTTCCCAACATCAGGGGCTTTTCCAGGGAGTCTTCTCTTCTCATGAGATGGCCAAAGTGTTGGAGCCTCAGCTTCAGGATCTGTCCTTCCAGTGAGCACTCAGGGTTGATTTCCTTCAGAATGGATAGGTTTGTTCTCCTTGCAGTCCAGGGGACTCTCAAGAGCCTCCTCCAGCACCACAGTTCAAAAGACTCAAGAGAGCTGAGTTCAAATCCTCACTGGCCCATGTAGCTCACTGGTAACCTTGGGCCAGTCACAATCTCTCACAGGGTTGTTCTAAGAACAGAGAGGAGAGAAAGAGGGCATTTATGCCATCTTGAAATAATTGGAATGAAGGTAGGAGAGAAAAGTAAGAAATAAATAGTAATAAATTGCAACTTTCTAGTGATGGTGCCCAGACATGGAGTGCTCTTCCCATGCACTGGCGACTTAAAAAAAAACACCTTTAAGCAATAATCTTTGACCAGATTTTTACATTTGTGGGACTTATGTCTGCTAGCTTGGCTGGCTTTGACTGCAGGTCATTTTGAACTTGATGGCATTTACATTTTGCTTGAGCTGCTGCCTTGGAGAGCTTAAGAACCTCACAGATCTCCAGGAAATAAGTTAGATCGCAGCAGCAGCAACCCAAATGCTGGCAAAAGCAAGAAGCAAACAGTGCACTCTGCTACCCTCATCATATTCTAAACGTAGACACTGCGGTAACTGGATGTGCAGTTGCAGCGTTAGCAGAAAGTGCCAGCGAAAATAAACCGCACGTTCGTGAAGAACAGAATGGCATGTGAGTTCAGCATTACCAAAAAGTGCTCGGGGGGGGGGGACCAAGTCCTTTAAATATAAAACGACATGTGGGGTTGAGTCTGGATCAGCCAATTCTCATTCCATTTAGCATCGATTATGTATTACACCATTTGATTTATGTGATTCTCCATTGACTGACTGGTGTATTTATCATCATCTATTTTACTTGGAAGCTAGACCCAGAGGGAAACCTTAGGCCCAAAGTAGGCACAACACCTTGGTGTGGTTGATAGGGGTGTGTTGGTTTTATTTCCTTTCTTTAAAGGGGTGGTGTGGGGACCACAGTTTGGATTGGAGCCCTACTGGAGGGAAGGACAGAGGAGCGTTCCCTTCTGCTCCTCTCCTGATCTGGACTGGCTTGGCTGTACCTGCTTCTAAAAATTGCATACATTGGAGCTTTGCTTTCAAATGAACATATAAGGACTGCATGCTGTCAAGTTAATACCAACTTAAAACCTCTTTCCAGGGTTTTCTAGGTAAAGAGTACTCAGATGTCGTTTACCATTCCTTTTTTTCTGGGGGTACTTGAGGAACTGCGCAGCTTGCCCAAGGCTACACAGCCTGGCTCCTCTCCTTATATTTACTTATTTACCTTTATTTATTTATATTTATTTTCAGAGTCAGCACACCCTGGAAATGGGACATTTTGGTTCCCTCAGGATGAGCCCAGTCCAGATTCCTCCCTCGCATTTGGCAATTTATTTAAACAAAGCATTCATTCTCACAACAGATAATTGCATGAAGAGCGTAGTTACCTGTCAGGAAATTACAAGGTTTGTATTAGAAGAAATTGACATCTTAAGCGGAAGGTGTAAAGGAATTTGTTAATCAGCCATATTGTACAGCTGTGTATAAAGCTGAGTCATCCTGACTACGCAGAAAGCTGATGTAATCATGTGAGATCACCTAGGATGATAAGATAGATAAAACCTCTAGGATGAGGCAATGTTACCTCATTGGTTTATGGTACTATGTAGTGTACATAGGAACACACTTGTAGAGTGGAGAGGTGGAGAATTGTTAGAGGACATGCTGCTGGAGTATTTTGTGAAGACTGTACATATATAATATATAAGCTTTGAAGAAGAAGCTCTTGTCTCATGTTTTTTACTTCTCTTCAAGGACCTTGGAGGCTGATGGTAACCTTGTTTTGCTCAGCACACCCCAATTCCTGATACAGGAGTTCTTGACAAGACATTCCTGACAGAACCTAGCATTGCAACATTAGTGTTGGTCAAAAGCAATTATTTCCGCTGCAGCTATTTCAGTGCTAAAAGCAAAAATCAGAAACTACCTGACAGAGGGGTTTCCTGGCCAACACAGTATCGGTAGGTACCTGCAAAGGCAGGTCTAGTCCAGTGAGATCAATGGTCAGTTCATCTCTTCTCTGGGATGGCAAGCCAGAAATTTGTTTGAGGTGTCTGCCTCCATGCCGCCTCGTAGATATGGTGCTAATCTCATTTCATCCATAAATAAATTGTGCACATAGAGACATGCTATGTTTTCCTTCTATCATGTTCTCTGCTACTCTGTGCCCTCAGCTCCTGGTCGTTGCTCTTTATTCAGCTAGTCATTCAGTTAGTCACACCATTGATCTCTGCCACTTAACCTGAGTTAGAGGTGATGTAATGAATAGAATGGCATTGGACTATTATATCTTAAAAAGGGGGTTAATTAGTGGGTTTCCATATCAAGGTTGCAGGTACTCAGGCCATTCCATCCAATTTCTTCCTGGCTCTAATGATCTTTTAGAAAAGCAACATTTACAGAGTTACATGTATCTCTGTACGTACTTATTTTCCCCTACTATAATCATTTTCTATGCAACTTTACCAGATGTACATATTTTTATCTCTGATCTGCACTGCTAAATTTGGAGTGAGCAGGCTCATGACAGGTGTAACCTGATTCGCACATTAACCGGAAAGCATTAATTAGGTCCATGCACTTTAAAATGCACACCAAGTAAAATCCCATGCTCTCCATGGCAATGTAAGGCAAAATGACATCCATAACCATCGGCAAATACAGCCACAACTGATCTTATCTATGAAGTTATCATCGAGGACAGTGAAAAGGCAGATGAGAGCAATTTAAAAGTTCTGTGCTTGAGTAATTTGTTCTTGTAAATGAAGTCTATATTTACTTCCTGATGACCTGAGAGGAGATATGATAACACTTTTCAAATACTTAAAAGCTTAAAAGTCATCTAGAGGAGGGGTAAGATCTGTTCTCCCTCATCCCAGAGTGCAGGACATGTAATAATGGGCTCAAGCTACAGGAAGCCAGATTCAATCTGAATATCAGAAAAAAAATCTTCTTAACTCTTAGAGCAGTATGAGAATGGAACCAATATCCTTGGGAGGTGTTGAACACTCTGACGCTGGAAGCATTCAGGAGAAAATTGGTCAACCATCTGTCAGATCTGCTTTGATTTGGATTCCTGCTTTGAGCAGGGGGGTTGAACTCAATAGCCTTATATACCCCTTCCAACTCAAATTGTTCTACGGTTCTATGATGCTATGACCTGTCAGAGTTACTTTGCATCAGCCAGAAGGAGTCACACCTTTCCTAGAACAGGCAGGAATCTTTTACCTACCAAGGAACCTGGGCTTCTAATGATTGGTAGCTGGCTCTGTCATTTAGCTGCGACTTTGGGTTGAACTGCAGCCCTTAAACATCTGGAAAGCAGAGAACCAGATGTGTACAGTCAACATTGTAATCAGCTGCACTGAAATGTTCTTGGTCCTGGGACTTGAACCATTTAATAGCGCCTCAAAAAAAAAATAATTCTCAACCTTTTTCCCAGTAGATACTGCTTTCAATGGAAAGCACTGACTATAGCAAGTAAATAGTATTAGCATTGATCATTGCAGAACTCGGTTGCAGATTACCAAAATCAGAGTCCTATTTTGCCTGTCAGTCACAATGAGAAATCATATCTATCCAGGCTTTCACCACTTCACTTTTGGAGCCATCCATTTTCCCAACGATTCATAAATCCTTCCTCTCTTGCTAAGCCTTCTCTCTGTGACACTTCCCTGAATGCCATTTTAAAAGTCTCTTCGGGTAATCAGCAGCATCTCTGAATTCCTTCCGTCAGCTGTCTCGGAGTGAAAGGCATGACTTTCGAAAAAGTACATTAATAGGTTGGTAAGACAATCGCTACCTTGAGAGTTCTCGCAGACTCTGGCGATAGGAAAGTACATTTAAACATGTTCATACCTCTAATGTTGCTAGTGCAGAAGATGTGACCAGGTAGAGGAGGAGGGATCAGGTGAAAAGAAATATTTATATGCCTCTGGAAGGCAGGTTTTTAAGGATGTCACTTTTCCATTATTGAAACGAAAGCTCCTTCGGCTTAGGATATCAGAAGGAGATAGAGGCAGGCGAAGAGCTGCTTAAGCTGACAGAACCAAGTCATGTTGGCCCTGCCATTAGACAAACTGAAAGTACTGCCTCTGGTGACAGATACCGAGGTGCAGGAAGTAGTGGCTGGGTGCCAGAAAGCAAAGCTGTGTGTGCACACCTTACACGCCCTAATGTATGCTGTTTTCCTCAGGTCCTGTGAAGGATGCAAACAGGGAGTGGGAAACAAGCTTCAATCCTATACCTAACAGTAATGTGACCTATCACACTCAAATCCCCCACAAGAAACTCAAGCCATCCATGGCACATTCATACACACAGGCACTCAACTGATTGGATTCTAAAGTATAAGGCAAAATGAGACCTGCAGCTGCCTAAATGAAAAGAAGAAGAAAATTCCAGCGCACTCCCACCCTACTGAAAATGAAAGTGATGCAAATAGCAATCTCTGTTAAAGATTCCTATTCCCTTCCCTAACTCTGCCGAAATGTAAAATGGTGGTAGATCATTGGACAAGGAAATTCATCTGGTTTATATTAAGTTCTCGATGATTATAATTTCTAAGAGAGCTTGGGCTTCCCATTGATGCTAGAGGTATCAGTCTTCCTCCTGGAGGCCTGATTGGCACCTACATTGATCTCATTTTTGTGCTAAAATAAAATAGCCTTTTTTTTTTAACCAAAGCCTTTCAAGTATAAGGATCCATGGTTTAATAGGATGTAGCACTTTGTAAGTACATGATTTAATAAAATGTTTGGAGCATACAGAAATCAAGTAATATTTCTCTGCCCTGGCAAACCACCTGTCATGTGACCAATAGTGCATCCATCTGCACAACCAACCCCACGATCAGTTTGAGACTAAGCACACGATGACGAACCATGAGGAATGCTTCAGTGACCATCTAATGCAACAGGATACTGGCCATGGTTTTAAATTGCTTTAAATTGTTTCCATTGCTTTGTGGATAGACATGTGCTCAATATAGCTGCTGGTCTATGTCCACCAGCATATAGCTCATTGGCCAGTTGCTGCTAGTTAAGAAGTCAGAGTAGGTCTCTGGTGCCACACACTAGTTGCGTGACTTGGTGTGCAACAACAGGTGCCCACGCCAGATTCTCAACTAGTGGCCATTTGCCCCTGAAATGTAAAGGCCTGCATAACTCTGCTGATGCATTTGAAACTATTTTAAAAGGGTTTAAATTCTTCCAAACCTCATTAAACTGCTTTAAACTGCTGTTTCTTGACTCTACCCCATGCTGAGATCTTGTGATGCCGGTGTGATAGAAGTATTTTAATTAATTAATAACTGGTAAATGGTCAACTCGAGGGCAGGAACTCTCTCATATGCTTGATACATAAGCTGCTCCAGAAGCCTCCCAGGCTGAAAAATGCCATATTCATGCATTCAGTCAAATAGGCATCAACGGCCAGTTGATCAGACCAGTGTGATGGCCTTCCAGAAGCTCAGTAAACCAGTTGCTGCTGTTGCTTGTCTCTGACTGCAGAAGCATGCAGGGGAAAGGACACACACAGTTGATGGGCTACTCTCAACGGCTCGATGGGTCACAAATGTTGCAAGCCCAGATTTCCTTCTGAGGCAGATGATGGTTTCATGAATGATGCCACTGACAACCCTGTGCTGCCACCATGTGATGACTTGTGCATTGCTTGTATATGACACATCTTCAGGGTGTGTGTGTGTGGGGGGGGTGGATTTTAAAAGCAAATTATGAAGGCCGTGACAATAGGTGTAATAATGGAAATACGCAGACAGCCCTAAACTGTGTCGCTTTGAATGGCCTTCATCTGTACTAAACGTACCTCACCAAGCATTCCAATCAGGGAGAACAGCACAAGCCATCAAGGGAATCATGATCAAGGAGCTATTAGGCCAAGCGGTATTGTCAGAATCCCGCAAATTATGCAGCTTCTTTCAGAGAACTGAGTCCCAAAGCTTCCAAATATCAAAAGGGTTCAATATCTAACGGAACATGTATTTAAGGCAAATTGGCCCCTGAATTATGGCACTATTGTCATTTGTTCTTCTCCAGTTCATGGAAAGGCTAAAGGGAATGCTATTTTTAAAATGCAATGTGAAGGAGAAGAGGAGAAGGGCTGAAGAAAGCAACAAAGGAAATTTCCACGGGGAGGGGGAGGAAAAGTTAACGCTGGAGGAAATTACTGTGAATTGTCGCTGTCTATAGCTAGAGGTGACAAAAGATGTGACAAAATTCTATGTGAAATGACATTCTGATCAATTGAGTCCCGGATAGGACCCTGATCAACTCTATGTCTTAACAATGAAGCAGAGAAATCAGATGAAAGAATGGGCTGGAACAGGAGCTAAAAGTACAAGAAGGTACTGTTCTATTTACCATGCAAAGGACAAAGACCATTTTATTATTACTCTCTTCCTCCTTCCGTTCCCCCTCCTCCTCAATGACCTTGTAATAGATTGCCCTTGGTAACCTATGGTCCTGCTTCAGGCACACAACAGAATGTGTATTTGCAGTTGGCAGACAGTATGTCTTTGAATCAGTCAGGCTTCCTACAAATACATTGAAAACATGGCTCTTGTGTTAAGTGATCATTCCTGTAATCTGTTCTTTATTGTTAGATGCATTGGTTAAAATCCTGTTTATGTGGCTACACCTGAGGAATGGGGATGACAATACCCATATAGGGAGAGTTTTGGTAAGGAAAGACTTCCCTCTTCTTGCCTGCAGCTCTTCTGACTTGCATATCATTCCCTTTCATTGAGTAGAAGCTGTGAGAGCTGTGGGATGGGAGAAAGGAAGTCATTCATTGCCAATAATTGCAGGAATCCCAATCAAAGTATGTCTGACAGATGATGGTCTAATTTTATCTTGAATGCCTCCTGTTTTGGTGCGTTCACCATCTCTCAAGGTAATTCCAGTTCTTCATGTAGGTTTCCCATAATCCAGACATTCATATATAGACACTGGAGACTGGTCTGCTTTCCTTCTTACATTTTGGAGCTGTTTGCTTCATAACCCGTTATTTGTCTTTCCCCCTGAGTTTGTGTCTCCCTCGCCCTTCCAATTCAGTTTAAAGCCCTCCTGATGAAGTTCTTCATGCTGTGACCGAACACATTCTTCCTAGTCCTTGTGAGGTGCAACCCATCTTTTGCCAGAAGTCCATCTTCCAAGAAGCATAGCCTGGCCCCCCAAATCCAAAGCCCTCACGTCAGCACCACTGTCATTCACCTGGAGATTCCCCTCCCCTTTTCTGTTCTGAGTACTGGTAGGAAGGATGAGAAGACTCTCCAAGTCCCAAAGTCCTCGAGTTTCCTTCCTAGGGCTTCAAAATCTGATGTGGTTGCTTCATAGTTCTTCTTGGCTGTCTCATTTGTTCCTATATGGATGAGAAGAAAGGGACACACATTCCTGAGATGACTACATTCAGAGATCTCGGGGACCATCATCACCACAGCACCCCAGCATTTTTATTGTAGTGTGAAATAATATGCCTATTAAAAATCGGTCATATTGGCCTATCCCCAAAAGGAGCAGTATTATGGGCTGGCTCCTCATAAATTCAGTAACCATGCAGCGGATTGCTGCGGGACCTTATCACTCAATCTCAAAAGAAAAGTCCCATCACAGTTGTCAGCTTTGCCTTCTCTCCCTCGTCCCCTTTTGCACCTCACCTCATCTCTGTATGCATTACAGTGCAGAGAAAGTTCAAATACCCTGGTGCTTCAAATATTTTCTTTCAAAGGCATTTAAAAAAAAAAGAATAGGAAACAAAAAGCAAGAGATTACAAAGATGTCTGCAGCCAATGAATGTTTATGAAGCTTAGTCTAATTCCACCCCACATATTCAATGACATCTGATTAAGCTGTCCTATTAATGAAATAAAAGAACAAAGCTTCCTTCCGTCTGTGTAGTACAGATAAATAATTTTCTTCTGAGATTTTTATCATCGTGGGCACTGCACTTAGAACAGCTTGCTTCTAAGTCTGGGCTAGATGAATATGTTGGTGAAAGAAAGCTCATTTAAAGGAGCAGCACTGGAGAACATTTTTGCTTCCTGGTTTTAATGGAGCAGTGGACGTGAATTTGACTTGTGTAGCGTACCCTGGTAGAATTAGGTCATTCGAGACTCTGGACTTAAAAGTTATATCACCCTCCTTGGGTTCAAAGGGCAATGGGTATTGCTTGAGAAAGTGGTAGATATCCACACAAAGTTTGGGGGCTTTTCTCGTTCTTCTGCTGAGTAGGGACCTCAACTTCTCTCCCATAATCTGTACCTTAATAGGATCACTATAGAGCAATGGTTCCCAACCTTGGGTCCCAGATGTTCTTGAACTAAAACTCTCAGAAGCTTTCACCACTAGCTGTTCTGGCCAGGGGTTTGGGGAGTTGTAGTATAAGAACATCTGGGAACCCTGCAGAAGCACCTAGAAAGTTTGGGACAAACTATGTCCACTCTATGTAGACCGAAGCAGTTTTCGCTCAGAGAAGATTAACCACTGTGTTAACTTTTAAAAGTCGATTGAAAGCAATTCGCCCTGTCTTGTCATTCGTTTTTGTGGGTTTTGAAAAATACCTACAATTCTGCTTTTGTTTAATTTTAATTTAAACAAAATTAAAGGAATCGATGTTAGATGAAAGAAAAATTGAAAGTCAACTTTGAGAGCACACACACACATATTTTTTCAAAAGAGAGAGAGAGAAGCATTTGAAATGTGCTTTTATAGCACACTGCTCAGAATATCTTGAGTCCAGAGGGTGAGCAAAGAAGAAGCACCAAGACACATGAATAGAGACCAAACATAATAAAAAGCATAAAATGCAGAGAGCTTGACGATATTGGTCATATACAATAAACCAGATAGAAAATATGGATTGTTACAGCTGATCATTCACGTAAATAAAAGGGAAAGTAAGTGCAAGAAGGAGAAGTTTGTATTGGCAGAAGAACCTGTGAAACTGGTTTGGATGTCAGACAAGATTCAACTAATATCATGGGAAAGCCTTGGACACTGATCTTACTCCTAGTTCCCTTGCCTCTTGGGGTCTTCTTGATGACATTACAGAGTTTTGCCCAAGCCTTTGGCTTACTCTTCCCCATCCCTCCCCCAACTCTTCAGGGATCGACAACTGGCAGTATCAACCTCATAGATCATAATTTTGATCTGAAATGAAATCAAGGTGTTCACTGTCCTAGGTTTTGACCATTGCTCCATATGTTATGCACATAAATACAGAATTATGGGGGAAATGTCTAGAGAGCCCATTTTCATGTCAATAGAAAATAGGACAGAAGTATTTGCATAAAATGGCACACAAGTACAAATTCAGAGATGGTTTCTGTATAATTTAAAAGAATTATGATGGTATATCAAAATGATTTTGTACCTGTTTCTAAATAAGGTATTATTACTCTGTCTCCAGAATGATGGAGTGAGCCCCCGTCACTTGTCCCAGCTCCCGCCAACCTTGCAGTTTGAAAGCATGCAAATGCAAGTAGATAAATAGGGACCACCTCGGTGGGAAGGTAACAGTGTTCCGTGTCTAGTTGTGCTGGCCATGTGACCACGGAAGATTGTCTACAGACAATCGCTGGCTCTATGGCTTGGAAACGGGGATGAGCACCGCCCCCTAGAGCTGAACACGACTGGACAAAAATTGTCAAGGGGAACCTTTACTTTTACCTTACCAGAATACAGACAACAGCACTGTCGTTAAACATGTTGTGGGACTCATTCATTGTGGAACTCAATTGTTACCAGGTTACGTTTATGGATAGTCCCCGTGTTTATTCAGTTACTTATCCCACTGCTGTATGAGGTTGCTTATGTTGCCTCCAAAGAACGGTGTTGACTGGTCATGAAGCCAGTGATGAAACATGTTCTTCACTACATCACCTGTTCTGAAAAGCTTCTTCAGAGGCCCAAAGAGATGGAGGCCATTGGGGTCAAGAGGCACCTGGGACATATATCTGTCTCTACTTTGTAACACTGTGAATTGGGGAGAATACAATAACGTTGGCTCAAACACTTTCCTGTGTACCTTCACGTAATATGTCTTATCCAAGGGAAAAAGATCATGCCCAGATGATCTCTGTGCTTGCTGAGTGTGCAATCCACACACTCAGCAGTGTGTTGTTGTTATCTGTTGTCAAGTCATTCCCGACACGCAGCATAGGGACCCTATGGATGAATGGCCTTCATAATGTCCTACCATTAACAGCCCTGCTCAGTTTTTACCAATTCAAGGTCATGGCTTCCATTACAGTCAATCCATCTCATATTTGGTTCCTCATCTTTTCCTGCTGCCTTCAACTTTTCCTAGGATTAATGTCTTTTCCGGCAAGTCTTGTCTTCTCATGAGCAAACCATTTATCAACTGGGAATGGTCAGCTTAATGGTTCTCCTTATGATATATACCTTTCAGTCTGAATTGGATGAGTTAGTTCTTCAAACGGGAGCATCTTCAATGAAAGGACAGTGTGCTATAAAAGAGGAGGTGTGGTAAATTGCTACCCTAACCCAGGAGCAGGAAGGGGATACAGAGAAGACCATTGCAAGATCTCTCCCCTCCCTTAAGATTTTGGCACTATTAATAAGACCTAGAGCTGTTTGAAGAGTTCAGTGCTTTAGTTGTCTGGTTGTGGAGTCGGGGTTGAGAGTTCGATTCCCCGCTGTGCCTTAGGTGAATAAAGCCAGCCTGTGTGGCCTTGGGCAAGCTGCACAGCCCAAGGATGCTCCCAGAAGAAGGAAATGAGAAACCACTTCCATGTATTCTCTACCTATAAAACCTTGAAAAGTGTCATCATAAGTTAGAACTGATGATAATGAAGCTTAGACTTAGAGGCAAAGGGAATGAAACTGTGATACTGAGTGAAGGAAGCAAGAGAGAGAGCAACTATTACGTACCTGAGAAAGCAATTGTTCCTCCTGGTTTGATTATAGCCCTCGTAAGCTCTTTTTCTAGCCAAGGGCTTTTAACAAAGGAAAAAGTAGCAATGTTCCAGCACAGAGGAGATAAAATAATGCTGGTCAAAGTGCCTTCTTTCTCTTCAGAGAACAAAGAAGAAGATGCTGCCCTTAGCAGAAGCTTTTTTGTCAAAGGGGTGACCAATTAATCTTGCATGAGTTATGTGGAGCATCAGCACAGCTGCATCGGGCATCTCCAGAGATCTTCTCCTTGGAACCGTGATTCCAAACGCCACTTTCTTTCTGCATGAGTTATTAGGGGCATTACAGGCGGCTACCTAGAGATCCCCCTTCAGCTAATTCAATTTATCAATTTACCTATTTATTTATTTAAAGTATTTCTAGCTGCCTTTCTCCTTAAAAAGAACCCGGATGAGCCACTGTTCTAGAAGGTGCTGGATCACTCTTCCTGCTTGTCACTAGGGGAAATCCGACAACCTGGTGCCCAGTTTATCATGCTCCTGGCTGGCATGTACAGATAGGACATATCGCTGGTGTTTCATCATCCCAACAACACGCATCTTATCAGGACAAGACTGGCGTGAAATTCTGTGAGGAAACGATACTTTCCATGCTGCAAACCACCATTTCCCCTGGTGAGATCCATAGTTAGAAAGGAAAATTGTGGTTGTTCTACAACTTTTTGAAAACATTTTAATATCAGTCGCAGAATGTCTCATGGCAGCAGTGGTGTGTTTTATTTTTGACCAACCACGGCAGTGGTGGGTATGTATCTTAGTTTTATTGCAATCGGCTTTCCCTGTCACCATTTGTGCTGACATTTCTGGTGCCCAACACAGATGGAAGAGAAGCAAAAGGGAAACTGCTGACCGGTTTACAAGCAAAACACAAGAAGATACAGCAGGAAATGTAAGAAAAGATCTACAAAAAAATTCCACAAGCTACAACAATACAAAGAGTGCTGTCCGGATTTCTTGCTAGGATAATTCTTGAATTACAGCTAACACATACAATGGTGGGTGAACCAGTTATTACACTGGTACAAAGCTCCAGCTAACAACCATTAGACATGGGATTTTCAAAATTCATGAACTTCAGCCTCCAGAAGTCTGCAGGAATTTCCCCAGCCAGAGTTCTGGAGGCTATAATCACTATAATCACAGTTGAGGAATAATAGCTTCTCTTGGACATGATCAAGACAGAGGAAGTGGCTAGCCAAGTCTAGGTTTTATGGGAGTTGCAAGGCATTATGAGTCTGATAGCTTCCTGAGAGTCATATTAGAGGCATAATATGGAGCATAACAGGCAAGGAGACTACCAGATTCATAATGACTTGCAGTTCCCATAAAATGTATTCCTGGCCATTTACTTTTTCTCTCTCGTTGTGTCTGAGAGATGCAATTATTTCTCAGGTGTATGTGATTTCAGACACTATCACAATTTCTCATGAAAGTCAGCTAAATTGTGGATTTCTGGTGGGCCAATCCTCAGAAGTAAAGTGGGCAGAAACTTGGGACATCTTATATGTATAAACTGAAACCCAAACCCTGCAAGCTGCCATGATCGAAACTTAACAATGCTATAGGTCTTTGCCTTCCAGGGACCCTGTTCCAAGCAACATAAAAAGAGGCATAGTAACTTTAAAGTTCCAAGCAAGTCTCCAGCAGAAGTGAGCTAATAGCAGCAACAAAAACCATGTATCTTATGTGTAACGTGAACTCTGCTTGCATTTATGAGCAGCAAGTATTGCTATTTTAGGCTGCATTCACAGAAGTATAGTCTCCACATCCTGTGAGGTACTGCTTACCCTCTATTTGGCACTGGTTAGGCCTCATCTTGAGTACTGTCTCCAGTTCTGGACACCACAATTCAAGAAGGATGCTGACAAATTGGGACAAGTTCAGAGGAGGGCGACAAGGATGATCAGGGGGCTGGAAGCAAAGCCCTATGAGAAAAGACTAAAAGAATTGGGCGTGTTTAGGCTTAAGAAAAGAAGACTGAGGAAAAACATTATAGTACTTTTCAAATACTTGAAAGCTTGTCATAAAGAGGAGGGGCTGGATTTCTGATGTGTGGGTGGTATTAACATAGACATCCTTGCTCCCCCACCCCACATAGAAGAGAAGTACCTCCAGCAAACACTGGGGGAGGGAACTGTATGGTTTACAGAAATACAAAAAAAAAATTAGACCTCCATCCAATCCTTAGTCCCAATTAAATTACTGTATTTTTCGCACCATAAGACGCACTTTCCCCCCACAAAACAGGGGGGTGGAAAGTCTGTGCGTCTTATGGAGCGAAGAAAACAGATTATATTTTCCTGTTTTCTTCTCCTAAAAAAATGGTGCGTCTTATGGAAAGGTGCGTCTTATGGAGCGAAAAATACGGTAGATCCCTTGAATCAGTTGGAACTTGGTAGATCAACATGGCTATAAGTCCCATTAATGAGAAAGAATTGCTTTGTTTTGGTTTTTGCTTTTTTGGAGCATAAAAGTGAAATCACAGAAGCTGTTGCAGCTAATTGACAAGGTGTTGGGTTATATGCTAGATGCATGACAAGGGACGAGACCAGCGTGCAATCAGCACCTTGTCAGTTGGCTTCTGTGATTTGTCCTCCCTGAATGGTGAAGCCGCATTAGGAATCAGGCCAATAGGAACTGCTAACAACTGGATTAGGCCTTAGCAGATATACATTAATACACAGAAAATAAGCCAGTGAGGATCTGTTGTAAGCATTACTGTGCATATGTGTAACATATACTAAGTTTAGGATCTGTTCCCTTTATTTCATGGAGGGCTCAGAGAAATAGTTCTGCAAGAGGGAAAATACTGCTGTTGCAAGACATTATTGCTTGGCGGCCAACCAGGGATTTAAAATTCCTGCCTTGTTTCTTCTGCTGTCCTGCGACTGGTGAGTTTATCCCACTGTCTTCTGCAGAGGGCGGCTTGGCCACACTGCCAGATATGGAACGTGCCAAACATGTAGGAGAATCACCAAATGCCACGATTTATTATTATTCAGCCAGAGGTGTCCACACACTCCTTCAATATATATATATATTCCTTCCCGTTTCTAGGAGGCAGATAATAAAATTAATTAAAATAGGTTTAACGGCACATTTGGGAAAGTGATGGGCCCTTGCAGCGCTGGATCAGCAGTCTGTGGTTTCATATTTGCATAGGATTAATAAAGGAAAACAAGATAATTTATATAACAGCCCAGGCAGATGAGATGCCTGTAATTGATGGAATTGTCTGCCTAAGTGAGCTGCAATCTATTTGCTTACGAGGGCTGACAATGCTAACGCATTTCACCAAAGTCCTCTAAGCCTCAGGCTTCTGATCAAGGAACACCAATAATACTGGGGGATGTCTAATGGTGTTATTAACTCCCCACTGGCATTCAGCTCCCTGGAATGGAGCAGGGTCAAACCAAGAAGCCAAATGTTGATGCGGCATATCACAGCTGTGCTGTGTAAGGGGCCAGCTTTGCACAGTCTTTGTTACGTTCTCCTTCACAACATAGAGCGCACTGCATTGTGCTCTTCTTCCGACAATGCTCCGTTCACCCAAACCACACAGAAGCCGATGCCGTTCCTTCGAATGCCCCCACTGGCTTAGGACACGACCATTCTCTGGAAGGGGTTCTGTGGTGAATAAGAGTACTTTTACATGAATTTTTATTTAACAAAGCAGGCCAATCTCCCCTCCCCTGGACATTTTTGTGTCTTTTTTTTGGCCATCTTCATTATAATGCAGGCACAAAAACATGTTGCAGAGTTCTTTGGTGGGCACATAAGAAAGGCTTCTCAGTGGCTGCTTTCAGAGTGCAGAACTTGCTTCCTCTTCTTCCTCATGGCCTCTATAGGCAAACAAAAAACTTTCAGCTTCAACCAGATTCTGGGACTTCGACCAGATTCTGGAGGGTGCTCTGCTTCCTTAGTTCCCTTGCTGTGTTTTAACTTGTTTTAAACTTGGGACTTTCTATTTAATATGATCACAGAATCATAGAATAGAATAACTTGAGTTGGAAGGGGCCTATGAGGCCATCAAGTCTAACCTTCCTGCTGAATGCGGGAATCCAAATCAAAGCAGATCAGACCGATGGTTGTCTTTTGAATGCCTCCAGCACTGATGATTTAATTTATTTGTATAATAATATTGCAATTTATTTTGATTGTTTAAATGGCCTGCGTCTTTAAACCATGCTGTGAGATGCTTGGGATCCCATATTGGGAAAAAGCTGAGATATAAATAGAATAAATACAATTAAACAAATCTATTGGTTAATCTCCCGTCGCTAGTTTCCACCAGAGTCACTGGGATTTACAAAAGTATTGCTTTACCAGTCAGCAGTTGAATTAATGGGCTTACTTGTACTTGGGATGAACAATAGGATATTACTGGTCATAGGTTGCAAGTTGAAGATATTGCAGAACAGAGTGTTGCACAACAGAGCAATTTTATGGGAGTGCTTGGACTTTAAGGTTCGGTTTGAAGGAAGCAAGAAAGATGGCATCGCACAGGTGTGCCAAATGTATTTCCAAGGACATAAGGCAAAAAAGGGAAAGGGAATCTTGGAATCTTTAAGCAACAGCATCAGATATGTGCACAGGAAAGGCGGTTGAGCTGAATAAGGAAATATCACAAGAGATTAGAGATGGGCACGAATCGATTTGCCCTGGTTCACATACATTTGTACACACAGCACCACAGATGCCACATTCTTTTTTCCCCCTTAAACTACAACATAAACATAAAATACATTAACCAAAATACAAATCGACTGTTTCCCACCACCCTAGTCGGGACCTCTTGCAGTAATCCTCTTCTTCCTCTATCTTTATTCTTCTTCTTCCTTTATTGTCCTCTTCTCCAGAACTGCAATTGATCCTTGATTTGGAGCTTTCCCTTTTCCTCTTGTTAGCACATGTTCAAGAAATCTGCTCCATATATGATAGAAATTATTCTTTTTCATCTCTCCTTTCTTAAACTTTAAGTTACAAGTTATCATTTGCAGCAATGTTCCATATTTCATTATACCATTCTTCCATCCGAAATTCAGACTTTGATTTCCAATTTCTAGGTGCCATATGTTCTCTCCCCTCCCCTCCCGCCAGCTGCCCCATTCACAAGCAGGCACACACTGACCAGGTCGTCCTCCTGGGGTGGGTGTCCAGTTCAAGCAAGAGCTTGGGCTTCCCTTCTCCACCTCTTCCATCAGCAAAAATCCAATCCTGCCTCCTCGTCTGAATGGTTGGCAGCTGGAGGAGGTGGGGAAGGGAAGTCCCAACTGCTACCTGGATTGGACAGCCAACCCAGCAAGATGACCCAGCCAGCGTATGCTGGCTTGTGAGTGAGGCAGCCAGCCTGGGGGTGCCCTGTGTATGAATTTAAGCGAACAGGGCCAAATCGATTCGTGCCCATCTCTAGAAGGGATGCATCAAGGTGTATAGAGAGAAAACAGTTACAAAGTCATGGAAGATTCCCAAGGTAAGGAACATGGTGCTTTTGCTGCCTCCAGAACAGGTCAAAAAGGCTATGAAAGGTTTTAAGAAGGCATATTGTGTGATGATCAGGGTAGTGAGCGAGTGCATGATTCTCCCAGCAGAATGTTAGATAGTTGTGAGAACATGGTGATACACTATGGAAGACCATAGATGAGAAAGTTGAAGGAGCTGAGATAAAAAGTAATTATCAAGCACAGGATTTTCAGAATTCATGCACTATAGGTACTGGGGGTCTGTAGACATTCCTCCAACCAGGGTTCCAGAGGCTTTGGCCAAAAAAAAACAAAACAAAACCCTGTCATTTTAAGGGTCTGTAATCACTTTCAGGTGAGAAACAATGGCTTCTGTCTGACATGAAGACAAAGGTTTATGGGAACTGCAAGGCATCGTGGGCCTGGTAGTCTTCCTGTCTATTATGCTCTCTACAAGGTGCATCTTGGGAAATTACCACACCTATAATACCTTGGAGTTCCCAGAAGGTTTAGCCCTGCCTAGCAACTGTCTCTGTCTTCAACATGTCTGAGATAAGCCATTATTTCTCAAATGAAAATGATTACAGACATCTGGAATGACTGGGAAGTTTTCTTGCAGACTTCTAGGGAACTGTCGTCCATGAGTTTTGAAAATCCCATGCCTAATAACCAAACAGACAAAGAAGAAGCCCTGCATTTTTGCATTTATATAAAGAAGGAAGCAATACATTTTGATAACAGATTTAAAGAAAAGAAACAAAGGACAAAAATGAGAAAGAATGAAAGGCTACGTGGCTTTTTATCTGTTCTGTTCAGTCTAGGAGCAAGAGCCTACGAGGCACTGAAGAGAAATTACAGCACCAGGGAGAGCTCCTAGTGAGGAATTTGCTCTGACAAGGTCTGAGGTGTCTCACAGCTGGCATCCATGCACCGGCCTCAGCGATTCTAGACTCTTAGACATGGGTGTGCTGGATTCAGAAGCTGCTAAAGGTGCTCTGAGCTCACGGGTCTCAGGGTAGAGGGTTTCTGGTCTGTCAGGCTTGAGGCCTTCAATATTGTGACTTGGGGAACCTCTGTATGGTGTCTAGTCTGCACTCACTACGGGTTTCATAGCCTCTGCATCTGTGTTTAGGTTACCATTAAACTTGTAGAGAACATCAACAGGATGGAGGGCCACCTGAAGGACAAGGAGACCAGGTCCTTAAGAGAAAACTTGAGATGTTCAATGCAGGACACTTTCAGTTTGAGAATGGGAAGAAACCCCCAAGCAGCCATGCAATGACATTTCCTTTCAAATATTCTGAAAGGCGCAGCAAACACATGTTGGATAAGAAGGGAACAGTAGAAGGCAGACTCTGGGCCAGCCCTATGCAGCAGTGGCCGCCTGAGATCCAGAGGTGGAAGGGACTACCTTAATTTAGAGTGCGAGATGAGCTCTTCCACATACATAGATTGCTGCTTCTGACTGGCAGGCCTGTTTCAGTGCATGCGTGCAGACTGTTTCCAAATGCTTAAAAAAAAAAAAAAACAGGTCTGAAGCCAAGCCTATAGCCACAGTCCTGTCTCTGTTACCTCTGTTCATTTTTCACACTCAAACTGAAGATGTGAAATAAGTCTACATTTGCACCCATTTCTTCTTCTCCTTCTCTTTGCATTCCTTTTCAGTTGCATGATCCTTGTTACTCTCTAAAAAGCCTAATCACTGCAGTAACGATGATAAGCTGAATCTAACTCTCAGTCCCGGCCAGAGCAGTCCTAATGAATGAATGGGACTTATTCACTCAATACTTACAGAATTCTAGCTGGAACTAATAATTGGATTTAGCTTGATTTTTTTTCCCTGAGGGGGGAAAAAAGCCCAGAAAGTTTGCCCTCCTTAAGACAAAATTTGGCACGCCTCATATTCATGTGGGCATCCTTAATATACAAACAGAAAAACACAAAAACAAAACTGTAAAAGGATGCTAAACTCTGGCTTCTAAGAAAGAGCATACGAGTCTCTGCCATGTTCTGAGCCCCCTCTTGTGGAAATACATGGTTTGACATTTAATACTAGTTGCAAGTGATTTTCATAGCTGGTACTTAATAGTCATTATGAATAACATTATGGGTAACCGAATGTATCTACAAGGTAAGAAGCTGCGTCACATCCTTAGTTTTGTGTTGCAAAAAGAAGTGCATTATTCCTCCCTCCTTTTTTTAGCAAGAGAAGCTAATAAATAAGCACAAATGTGCATTTCCTCTTCAGTGTTCTATGTAACCAAATATATTTAGGAATGTTTCTAAAAGATTCATAATTCAGATTAATTTTGACATTTGGGGTTCCGGGGGGGGGGGGAACACAAATATTTCTAGGGCAAGTTTCCTAACTTCCTGTATATAAAAGTTCATGACCACAAGTAATTCACTGCTCAGTGAATGCCGTTAGAAGATCCTTGTGGAAAAGGAGAAAAATGCAAAGAGGTGGGGGTGAAGGTGTCCACCAGCAGCTGCTTCGGTCTGATTTCTACATTTGCACCTGAAATACTAGCTAAACGGAACAACAAAATGGAACCTATTCACTAGTAGAGAGGCCTCCTGGCTATACTTTGTAAGCTCAGCCACTCTTGGGGACAGCACTCCAACTGAGCTCCAACTAAGACAGCACCAGAGCACAGAGTGCTGTCCTCTGGAGATGCCGGCCACAGAGACTGGCGAAACGTTAGGAAGAACAACCTTCAGAACATGGCCAAAGAGCCTGAAAAACCCACAACAACCATTAGATCCCGGCCGTGAAAGCCTTTGCAAATATATCGATCAGCCACTCTTCCTTCTGCATCTGAAAACCCACAGATGACAGACCTACTGAGACATAATGATGCAGCTTCACTAGAATGGGGCATCGTGTCTCTAGTTGTGTTTTACACTTGCAGAGCTGGAAGGGATCCAAGTTCAGCCCACTGTCCTTGCTCGAAGGCCACACCTTAGAAACTAAAGGCCACACCTGGTCGCCATCCAGTTCCATGGAATGACTGAGATGCTGAAGGGGGTATGATGCTCCTGGTGAAGGAGAGGCAGTCTAGGTACTGAATCATCCTGTGACAAAGCCAGGAGATTACATAACCAACAGGAGTTTTACACAACCCAGATATCTTTCTGAGATCATCTCCAGGTGTACCATGACCACAGGTGTCTGTGTATGCAGGAGCAGGGGCCAGGGGGGTGGGAACAGCCCCCCCCCAATCCTAATGCATTGTGTATCCATGGTTATATTATTATTATTTAATTATTTATTTAATTTCTATGCCACCCACACTACCCAAAGGTCTCGGGGAGGCTTACAACATTTAAAATACAATAAAATTTAGAACAATTAAAAGCCTTCTGGAACAGGAAGGTTTTGACCTGGCGCCAAAAATATCATCAGCGTTGGTGCCAGACGAATCTCAGTCGGGAGGGCATTCCATAGTCTGGGGGCAGCTGCCGAAAAGGCCCTTTGTCTACAAGCCATCCCTCTTAACTCTTTGAGGGATGGCTCTTTCAAAAGGGCCTCCTAGCTAAATCTTAACTGCCAGGTAGGCTCATATGGAAGGAGTCAGTCCTTCAGGTATCCAGGGCCCAAGCCATTTAGGGCTTTATATGTCAGATGTACGATGTTCCCTACTAAAAATTGTTCAATTTTGGTCACAATTGAAGATGGTAGATTGTTTAATACCATTTTTAACATTTTATTTATCTTCAACTGAGCTCCAACCAAGACAGAAATATCACTGCGTACATTTAACAGTAAGCTAGGTCAAAATCACAGAAGTTTCATTAATGTGAAAATTAGTCATCTGATTAGCATTTAATGAGCCCAGCTCTTTGGATTTAAAGGTATAACATGTGAGGGCAACTTGGTCTTCTCTCTGAGTCATAGAGCCTTCTGAAGCTAACTTTCATCTCTCAATTGGCAGATTTTTTTTTTTAGGGAATGTTTTGTACTGATATTTAAAAGATGGAAATAGCCACGCTCTGATTAAGACTTAGTCACTTTCTCATTTGCCACAAGTTTTGTGTCAAAGAAATTTCACCATTCGGGTTCTCTGAAGGCATGGTGTCCCATTTCGACATAAATGTAGGCTCGTATTAGAATTGATATACTTTATGGGAAAGTACATGCAGTCAAAAAACAGAAAAGTAACAGATTCAATATGTTTGTGGGATGAACAGAGTCAACGTAAGGTTTGAAATTCTCTAGGTTCTCCTTGCCTTCCATCCAGACTATAAAGACATTGTCAACATACTGCCACTGTATAAGATGTTTGTCACAGAATCACATTACAGTGGTGCCTCACTTAACGAGCGCACCGTACAACGACGAAATCGCACAGTGATCCCTTTTTTGGGATCGCTAATGCAATCACTCAACGACGCGTAGATAGGGCGAAACTCGCTTTGCGAAGATCGGTAAGCGTTTCGCTTACCGATCTTCGCAAAATGAAGCCCCGACGATCAGCTGTTTGGCAGACAAAATGGCCGCCAGAAGCCCCAAAATGGCCACGCGCAGCATTTTCGCGCCCTCCCCTCACTTAACGAGGGCGCAAAAATGGCTGCCGGCCATAGGAAACTTCGCTGAACGGTGAGTAAAGGAGCCTTTTGGAACGCATTAAATGATGTTTAATGCGTTCCAATGGCTTTCCCTGTCCCGTTCAGCGATGTTTCGCTATAGCGAAGGTTAATCCGGAATGGATTAACCTCGCTATGCGAGGCACCACTGTATAAGGAGCCTTGTAAGTGCCCACTGCTATAGTTGTAAGCAAGTAGAACCCAGTATCTTCAGGGGATCTGTTCCATGATATGCTCCAAATACCTGAAACCACAGAGAGTAATGAACTCTGTATACAACATATAAGGAGATGGGGCAAAGGCCACGAAGGGGCAGGATACAGAACGCAAGGCCCTCCCTCTTGTATGTTGCATACAGGGGTGTGGTAAACCAGGGATAACTGAAACCTTGGATACCGATCCCACAGATCCTACTGTAATAGTCTTTGTTTAATGTACAAGTTCAATAATGATGGTGGACTCATTTTTAATATAGTAATGGGGAGAACATATTGCAGGAAAAGTGTGATGTTCTTTGGTGGACTTTAATGCTTTAATTATACCCTATGAATGACATGTGCGTTACTCCTAAAAACAACACCTTACAGTTACACACTCACCCTTTGGTTGTGATGCTTTCACTGTTGTAAGGATTATGTTCACAGATGGGGAAAGTTATTTGGGGGGTTTGCAACAATTCCCAGACCAACCCATTAGACAGGCCCCATACTGCGCGTTATTTCTTCTCCTATAGAACAGAAGCCAGAAAATGTACGGGGGGGGGGGGAGGCACAGCAAGAAAGAGAGAAACCACAAATGCAGCAGAAACCAGCCCAGGGACATTAGTTTCACAAGCAGGCCCATCCCATTTGGAAAGTGTTGTCCTTTCCGGAGAGGATTCCACAAAACTGCTCACTCCCAGCAACGTCTACCGGTTCACAATGTGCATAGTGCCAAGTTGGCCATCCTTAAGTTACAGAAGTGGTGTTGAAACGAGATAGACTTGCAGAGGGAGTGGAGGGAACCTGCCTCTTAACGGGGAGCTTTTCCCCAGCCGTTCCTTTCAGCCGGACAACAGAACCGATTGTATTATTGTTGAGATTTTGATATGAAAATGTATTAAATATTAATGTTGTACAGTTAAATGTAAAATGGCTGATTTTGCCCGAGTCGCTGTACTGATTGTATTCAGGTGTGGGTATCAAGGAGTATGACTTAATGCTGTACGGCTGTGATACATGATGAAACTTGGTGTAACAGAAAATGAAGTAATGTCTTTTCCGATGGGTCGCAGAACTGCACATAAGTCATGTGTAAAATATCTGCTGCAAGTCAAATCACTTTTTCCTATCCTGTGTGTTGCTTCATGTCATTTTAGGCTGCCAGAGGAATGTCGGTTCTCTATGTATATATGTAAACAGACTAAGTTGTTGGTTTTACTCCCTCAGTGTCATAGTGTCATAAGTATCTCTGCTAACCAATATCTCCTTAGGTTGTTGTGGGTTTTTTGGATTCTTTGGCCGTGTTCTGAAAGTTGTTCTTCCTAACGTTTCACCAGTCTCTGTGGCCGGCATCTTCAGAGGATAGAGTGCTGTCCTCTGAAGATGCCGGCCACAGAGACTGCCGAAACGTTAGGAAGAACAACCTTCAGAACACGGCCAAAGAGCCCGAAAAACCCACAACAACCATTAGATCCCGGCCGTGAAAGCCTTCGCGAATACAATATCTCCTTACTCTGCTGATGTTATGAGAATACACGTTATAATCAAAATTCTCAACAATTATGTCCTCAACCTGCTAGATTGGTCTGCTGCCCTCAGGTTTGGTGGAGAATGTATAGAAATAAAATTCAACTAGTTCACATGGAATGAAAGTATTGTCCTTCATGTCAGGAACCAAAATATCTTAGTTCAGCCCACCTGTTGCATCTCCCTAATGTTTGGCAGAAAATATTTGATACACATGGAACACTGGATATCTCAGTGGTTTAGGTCTCTGGCTGAGGAGGCAGAGATCAGAAGTTCGATTCCCTGCAGCACCTCCTTGGCAGGGGCTGGACTTGATGGTCCCTTCCAGCTCTGCAGTTCTGAGGTGTTGTTGGTGTTGGTGTTCAAAAATACCAAACACAGTCAATCAAAACAATACAAACATTGCCTGATATTATGTAACCGATACAGGTTTTAACCAAAAACCTAAGTATCGGTTAAATATTGAAGTACAGTGGTGCCTCGCATTGCAACGTTAATTCATTCCACAAAAATCACTGTTGAACGAAAACGTCGCTATACGATATTAAAAAGCCCATAGAAACGCATTAAAACCTTATTAATGCGTTCCTAGGGGCTTAAAACTCACCGTTCAGCGAAGATCCTCCATAGTGCAGCCATTTTCAGTGCCTTTTAAGCGAGGAATCTGTCCCAGAAAACAGCGGGCAGCCATTTTGTTTACCTGGCGGCCATTTTGAAACCGCCGATCAGCTGTGCGAAAATGGTCGCTTTGTGATGATTGGTTCCCCGAGCAGGGAACCGATCATCACAAAGCGAAATTCCCCCATAGGGAACATTGCAAAGTGATCACTTTTGCGACCGCAAAAAGTTCATCGCAAAGCGATTTCGTCGCTAAACGGAGTGCTCGCTAAGCGAGGCACCACTGTACTATATATGCTGTTCCTAATATTGCCCTTTTTTGGGTAACTCGATGTTATTTCTGGAATCTACACATTATTATTATTATTATTATTATTATTATTATTATTATTATTATTATTATTATTATTATTAGTAGTAGTAGTAGTAGTAGTAGTAGTAGTAGTAGTAGTAGTAGTAGTAGTAGTAGTATTAGTATTAGTATTAGTATTAGTATTAGTATTAGTATTAGTATTAGTATTAGTAGTAGTAGTAGTAGTAGTAGTAGTAGTAGTAGTAGTAGTAGTAGTCATCGTCGTCGTCGTCATCGTCGTCATAGTAATTAGTTACAGGGATAATTATAATAATTAGTTACAGGGAAAGGAGCTGCTGCTTATGGGAGTGGAAGGAAACAATGAAATTTGTGCTGGTAGTAGTAGCAGCAGGCAGTTGGAAAGCTGCCATTTCACATTTCTAAGAACGCTTTAAAGAGCCTGAGGGAGCCCTTCTTGAGGACATGACAAGGATCCCCTCCAGGGCTGGGGCAGGTGTTCCCAGGTACTGTGGGAAATAATATAAAAATGCCCTGGGCCCTCCCAGAAAGGAGCAGCACAGGTTTGTCACTGGCATCACCATGAGGTGGTAATGGCAGCCTGCTACTTTTGTTTGCTTTTTTGGAGTGAGGGGAATTTTTGCAGGATTTTGCTTCCTCCCTCAGCAGCTAGGCTTACTCCTAAATGCTAGTTAAAACCAGAGGCATCAGCAAGGAGAATGTCTGTCCTCAGGAACCAGATTAACATCTCTCCCCCCCCCCCACCTCTCTTTCCTCCCCATTGTTATTAAATCTGCTTTCTCTAAAATCTGATCGAAATTAACATTACTTTTTCTCTCTCCCTCCTCTTTTCTTTATTTTTGCAAATGCCTTAAGCAGCAGCCAAAGAAGAAAGCAAGCCATGTGCAGATATTATCCTTGTGTGGTGTTATCAGCTGAGATGAGCCAGGCCTCCTGCTATTTGGGGTTTTTCATCGGCTTACTGAAGGGTAGGAAAAAAAAGATGAATGGAAATCAACCTTGTCTTTAGAATGCTGATCGAGATCATGGTAATATTCGGGGCAGGCAGGGGCCAGCCGTTGTCCTATTCCTGAGAGGTGAAGCCCTTGCTGCTTCTGCTGACTCTTCCTTGGGGCTCCGACAGTTAAGAAGTAAGGAATAATACAAGCCACTACTAATATTTAATGTATGGCATTACTGTTTAATGCTTCTGTCTGCTCTGAAAACTTGCATCTATGTTATGCTACTTTAGATTCTGGACTTCCCTCAAAGGATCCTGGGCATTGTGGTATTTATTGATAAGAACATAAGAATGTAAAAAGAGCCCTGCTGGATCCGGCCAAGGACCCCTCTAGTCCAGCTTCCTGTATCTCACAGTGGCCCCACCAGATGCCTCTGGGAGCACATGAGACAACTAGATGCCTGTCCCCTAATACCACTTCCCTGCATCTGGCATTTTGTGGTACCTTCCTTTTAAGCCCGGAGATAATACTTCCCCATCGTGGCTTATAACTCACGATGGACTTTTCCTCCAGGAATCTGTCCAATCCCCTTTTCAAGGCATCTAGGCCAGATGCCATCACCACATCCTGTAGCAGGGAGTTCCACAGACTTAACAACATGCCAGGTAAAGAAATATTTTCTTTTCTCTGTTCTCACTCTCCGAGCACTCAGTTTGAGTGGCTGTCCCCTGGTTCTGGTATTGTGTGAGAGGGAAAAGAGTTCCCCTCTACCCACTTTATCCATCCCCTTGCACAATTGTATACATCTTGATACACTTCTTGGGTTTATACTCTGTATTTCTCTCAAAGAATGACGCTCAAGATAGCTAACTAGGAACTGTCAGGTCAACCAAAAACAACTAAACATATAATCAATCAAAACACAATGAAAAACGCTTTTCTGGGAGAGAGAGACAGAGTTTAAATGGCACCCAGCTGGTTAAACACCCCATTGACATCCAATGATGGGAAGTAATCTGATCAGAACTAACAGTGATCATGGTCAATGGGATTCTGGGTAATTTGGCCATAAAGAATGTGGGATTCTGAGAGCTGTAGTCTAAAGGAGTGACTTTCCTGATTTATAAGCAGAGGTATTTGCCTGCTGGTGGAAAGACAATAGAGAAGAGGACACTGTAAGTTTTAGAGCACAAATTCCATCATTGCTGACCATCAGAGCAGGTAGTGAAATGTCTCTCTCTCTCTCTCCAGAAATGGGGCTGTATATCCCATTATTCCTAGCCAGTGTGACCAATGTGAAGGATGATAGGAAATCTCAGTCTGACAACATCCAGAGGAGCCACACTGCCGATCAAGAGGACAGCATCTTGAGAAAAGCTGGCATGAGTCACAGCATCCATGTTGGGTTTATGTTGCACCTAGCCATTGCCAGCATGGCCGGACGCTCTTTAGAAAATATATTCAAATTAGAACATGAAATGAAGGAAGAAAATGCAAAAGAGATGTGAACGAAAAGCTACTGTTCCATTGGAACATGTTTTTGATGTTGCACTGTGTCCTATCCCAATGAGCATATCAAAGCTGTTTCTGAAAGAGACGATCCGTAAATTGTCTTATCCACAACCATCAAACAGATGAAAGAGAGGAGAATCTTATATTGCAGATGGCTGCCCTGTTGATGAAACAAGAAAAAAGAAGATAGGGTGGGGAGGAGGGGGGAGAGAGAGAGAGAGACTGAAATAATCTCCCACTTTCAAACCATTGTCTTAATTACTTGGTACATTTCTTATTAAAATGGGAAATGAAGAAAATGCATTCTTTTCATAAAATATTCAGAGTTCTTTTGAATCGTTTAACACCAAGCACTCTTTCAAATCAAACTACTGCAGATGGAAAAAGTGACAATCAGTTGGTGCAAACAGACACACACACACACACACACACACACACACACACACACACACACACACACACACACACACACACACACACACACACACACACACACACACACACACACACACAAAGTCTCCAGAGGAAAATCTGAAGTTCTAATTGCATGATTGCCAAATGCTTTTCTCGCTGCCAGTTATTTTACGAAAGTGTTTGCTTTGAACGTACTTTCCAATTTTGTCTGTTCTGAACTACATGTGGCTGTAAAAGGAACAACCAGCTACACAGGTAAGTAGCCGTTCCATGTTCAAATGTAAATGCCTGTATTTTGTGTTCCTCTTAGGTGTGGACATTTTTGGCGTGCATGGCATACACTGTCTTCTCCCAGATCTATATAGCAGGGACTGGGACAAATTGAAAATTGGATTGTTTTCAGCTTTGTTTAGTTTCAGGTGGCTGTAAAAGCATCATTCAACTTTCATTATGAAGTTAGAGCTCATCCTCATTGTCAAAAAATCTCTGGTTTTAATTTGGTCGATTGCATAAATCAATTTTAATGTTTGAACATAGACAGACAGACACTCAATTCAAGCTCTGTATCCTGTTTTTTTTTTTTTTTAATTGACCTGTCCACAGTTATATCTAACCTTTCCTGCAGTAAGCTCAAAGTAGCATACAGGCCTCTATTGTTGTTATGTGCTGTCACGTCAACTCCCATCTCATAGTGACCCTATGAACGAGCCATCTCCAAAATGCCCCATCCTCAACAGTCCTGCTCAGCTCTTGTAAACTAAAGCCTGTGGCTTCCTTTATGGAGCCAGTCCGTCTCGTATTTGGTCTTTCTTTCTTTCCTGCTGCTTTTTTTTTTGCCTTTCCCAACAACTTTTCCAGAGAATCCTGCCTTCTCAATGATGTGGCCAAAGTAGGACAGCCTCCATTTCGGCATTGTTGTCTCCAGAGATAGTTGAGACTTGATTTGGTCTAGGATTCTGGCAGTCAGTGGAATCTGCAAAGCTTTCTTACTGCACCACATTTCAAATGAATCAGTCTTTTCCCTGTCAGCTTTCTTTGCTCTCCAGCTTTCACACCCATACATGGTGATTGGAAATGTAAGAATATGGATGATCTTGGCCTTGATCTCCAGGAAGATATCCTTAGACTTGATGATCTTTTCTAGTTCCTTCATTGCTGCCCTTCCTAGTCTGAGTCTTCTTCTGACTTCTTGGCTGCAGTTTCTGTACAGACTGATGATTGAACCAAGGTATACAAAATCTCTGGACGATTTCTGTTTCTTCATTGTCAACATTAAAGTTGTGTTGATTCTTCTGTAGTCATAATTTTTGTGTTCTTACTCTCCTCCTCTCCTTCTTTATCCTGACAACTTTATGAGACTCGGTCATGACAGCATATAAGATTGGCCCAAGGCCAAGTTTGAACCCAGGCTTCCTGAGTCCTCGTACACCCTTACCACTGCACCACATTAGGTGCTTGGAGGTTCTGAGTTCTAGTTCAGTATTCCATTTCTGACAGTTGCTGACAGTTTCAAGGAAGCTCCTAGTGCTTTTGCTTCTGCACCTTTTGCTCTCCCATGTGCTCTGTGCTTCCTAACTTAAGCCTGCTACCTTAAGGTATCATTTCGTGGCTACCTCATGGACAGTGTTGAAGAAGCCCACAGCAGCTAGTCCAGCTGGTCTTTGCACAGGGAACGGAAAGGGCCAGCCTGTTGTTGTTTACCTCAGAAAGCCAAATATTTTGAGCTAGCCCTTCTCCTTGGCTTCCCATGGACCTATAGTTGATCAATGTGGCAACTGAATGGTCTACTCGAGAGGCCTCTGGTTTGACCCACTATTCATGTTCTTCCTCATGTTCTTTCCACAGTTATGAAAGTTTCTGAGGTGGCCACCGATTGCCCAAGAATCCCCTGTTATCCTAAGTGTCAGATTCTGCTACAAGTCTAAAGGATTGTTTAAGTTACCTTGAGCAAACAGCACTAATTGGAAATATTGCTTGTTTTCTTGTTCTCTCAGTGCTTTATGTCCTGTCTTATTAACAACACCTCCTACAGCTCTGGGTCCCCAGTAGCTGTCATCTTAATGATGTGAAAATCAATAGCAAATGGTGTGTTTTAAAAGCCATTATTGGATTGCTGAGTGTGAAGATCTGTAAGAAAGAAGGGTGAACATCCAAAAAAAAGTTTCTTATTCAAATAAAGAAAAGTATTTCTTTAATGTTTTTTCCCTCCCCCTTTTCACTTTAAAGATCATGGCTGTGTCTCGATCAGGAAGGGGAGGAGTGGTGATGGGACACAATGATCTGACTCTTCTTTCCAGATATTTTTGTCAGTATTTATAAAAACTAGAATTAGCTCAGATAGTTAGAATAAGGGCTTCTGGGACAAACACTTTTTTTCTGCCAGCCACGAGCCTGGAGTCCATGATGGATGGAGGACTCTGGGATTTGTGCTCTCCCCAAAGTAACTTTTCCAAACTCTGAAGTGCAGCAAATTAATGGAAGCATTTATTATTTTATTTATGTAAAATATTTTTATCCCACTTTTCTCCTTAAAAAGAACCCAAGGCAGCTTGTATCACTAAAAAGATGATATCTAAAAGCAAAAGCACTAACTATGCACATATTTAAAAAGAATCAAACAAATATTATATTAGAAGCAATAAATAAATCAATACTAAGAATACATTAAAAAGAAACAAGGGCCAACAATCCATTGGGGGGGGGAATCAATCTCAAATAGCCAGTCACTAAGGGAAGGCTTGAAGAGACGTGGTGGCGCTGTGGGTTAAACCGCAGAAGCCTCTGGGCTGCAAGGTCAGAAGACCAGCCGTCGTAAGATCGAATCCATGCAACGGACCGAGCTCCCATCACTTGTCCCAGCTCTTGCCAACCTAGCAGTTCGAAAACATGTAAAAATGCAAGTACAGTGGTGCCTCGCTTAACGAGTGCCTCGCTGAGCGATGAAATCGCTTAACGAGGCACTCTGGGCCATCGCTGGAGCACTCGCTCAGCGATGGCCCCATGGCGATTTTTTGATGTGCGATGATCGCTAAGCGATTCGCTTAGCAATTTTCGCACAACGAAGCGGGGGAGAACAGCTGATCGGCGGTTCCAAAATGGCCGCCGGAAGGTCCGCGCCGCATTTTTGCGCCCTGCCCTCGCTTACTGAGGGCGCGAAAATGGCGGCGCTATGGAGAAACATCGCTTAACGTTGAGTTTTCAAGCCATAGGAACGCATTGAATGAAGTTCAATGCGTTTCTATGGCTTTTTTTATTCCGTTTAGCAATGTTTCGCTATAGCGAAGGTTAATCCGGAACGGATTAATCTCGCTATGCGAGGCACCACTGTAGATAAATAGGGACCACCTCAGTGGGAAGGAAACGGTGTTCCGTGTCTAGTCGCGCTGGTGACTAGTGACCATGAAAACTGTCTTCGGACAAATGCTGACTCTGCGGCTTTGAGACGGGGTTGAGCACAGCACCCTAGAGTCACACACAACTGGACTAAATGTCAAGGCGAACCTTTACCTTTACCTAAGGGAAGGCTTTCCTGAAGAGAAAGGTTTTTCTTTGCTTGTGGAAGGACAGCAAATATGTCCTCCAGTGGGAGGGAGTTCCAGAGTCTAGAAACAAAAACAGTGAAGGCTCTTTCTCTCTCATTTTCCCACTAAATACACTTGTGAAGATGGTGGGATTGGGAGAAAGACCCTGATAATCTTAAAACCCAGGCAGACACATAAAGAAAGACATGGTCCTTGAGGTAGCTTGGACTCAAGCTATTTAGGGCTTTATAGGTTAAAACCTATAGAGACAACTGAACATAACCTTGAGGACTGCCAACCCTGCCTAGATGTGGATTTGTGGGTGGGGTTATTTGCTCTTCTCCATCAGACAAAAAATGACCCTGGCTAGATGGACCAGAAATTGTGATTTACTCAGTATAACACCTTTCCACAGAGGAAAAGGCCATATTCAATATGATCTTTTTGTCCCAATGGTAATAACAAACCAGAACAATTACAAACTTTGCCTTTAATTTCCAGCCTCATCAATAAATGTGAGCTCTCAGTTAACTGAAAGTGACCTCATGCCAATGGATTGCTTCGAGTTTTAAACTGATTTAAAGCTTGCTGCCTGAATTTTCCATCTATGGCTCTAATGATACAACCTCTGAGGGAGGGGAAAATGCCCCTCCAGATTTCTGGAGCTCACATGAAATGCAAACTGCCTCCAGTTCTGTCCTTCGCTGTCCTGCCGTGCTGTTTTTAGAAACACTCATTTATTACTCCACATATAACATTTATTCCCTGTCAGGAAACTGATGTCGCATTATTGCCTTCAGTAGCTCAGTTTGCCTAGAGAAAAACAACGTAAGCTTGGCTCAAGCAAAACTGTATGAGAAACCCCAGGACCCTAGGTGGACAGACATTGATCTTTGACGTTGCGTGTGTGCTGTTTTAAGCTTCGTATCTGAAAGATAAAACTCCTCACCTCAATCTCCAACCTGTGGCTTTGTTTTGATTAGAGTATGAATTGCAAGCAGACATAAAAACAAAATGGCCGAGGCTTGATATATAATTGGCCGTATCTTTTGCTTGAAGTGTAAAAGAGAGTCAGAGAAAGGGCAGCATCTGTGGACTTAGCTACAAGCAACAAAACATACCCTGTTTCCCTGAAAATAAGACCTAACCTGAAAATAAGCCCTAGTGTGATTTTTCAGGATGCTCGTGATATAAACTCTACCCCCCAAAATAAGCCATAGTTAAGTGAAAGATTTCCCTCCACCATTGTGTAGCAAACAAAAGAAGAAGTGACAGTATTTGAATAAACGTAGATTGTACATGAAAAAAAGCATCCCCTGAAAATAAGCTCTAATGAATTTTAAATATAAAAATTAATATAAGACCCTGTCTTATTTTCAGGGAAACAGGGTAGCAGGGGTATCAAGACACTCGATGTATATAACAAGGGCATTTTGACAAAGGGCCCCAGCACCAGATACTCCTGACATATGATTCAGCCATAACAGATGTCAAGCTTATTTAGGTGGGGAGAAATTGCTTCTATTAAAATCAAACAGCCGACAGAATGGTTTCTTGTAAATGGCTTTGGGGGATGCAGTTTGGCCACAAAAGGGCTGAGATTAAAGCAAGAGTTTCAGGGAGTGGAAAGATCCAGGTACCGCATGTTGAAGACAGCAGGAAGAGAGGAAGATCAAATGTGAGGTGGACTGACTCACAAAAAGGAAGCCACTGTCTTTTGTTTACAAAACCTAAGCAGGGCTGTTAATGACAGGACCTTCTGAAGGGCACTAATTCATAAGCTGGAAGTGACTTGACAACATGGAATAACAACCCCAATCTGCTTTTACGGCAATAGCTTCTATTGCCTCACTTTAAGAAGAGAGGATATAGGCCAGTGAACAGAGTGGCTGTTGGTTCAGAGATTTGTCATGGAATTACTAGGTGGATTTGGAAGAATTGTTACTTTTCCCTCCCTGGTTTTTCCACCTGTAAAACAGGAAGAAAAGTACTGTAACAAGCCAAACCAAATATGACCATAAAAACCATTTAGATCAATTAAGTCTGCAAACAGCTCAAATCATGACAAAAATTAAACATTATGATCCAAATTTGAAAGATATGCCTTCACACCATTCCTGAAAACAGAAAGAGTGGAAATGGACTGCAGCTCTGAGGAGAGAGTGAATTCCACCATTTGGAAGCCACCCACACCAGAGGAAACCCCTCTCTTGATATGTGTGTCAAGCAGGACTCTGCCGTTGTTGGTAGAAGAGGCTGTTTCCTGAAGATATTAACATCTAGACAGGTTTCATCTAGACAGGTATGATCTCCATACCATCTACTATTTAGGAAACTAGTTGCCTCACAGGGAAACAAATGAAGGTCCTTAACTATCTTCAAGTGTGGTGCCTCATAAAGTACCTTGCAGTAATCAAGATCCAATGTAAACAGAAAGAGATTGATGCCTGTTGCCAGGCCGGGTTGGCTCGAGAAAGGTAATAAAGAAGGATCTCCATATCTGTGGAGGATCCATTCCACATTCTACAGCAAAGGCCTGAAACAGTGGATGGGAAAAGAGCCACAAGCTACGGCCCCTGGTATGTTGTATATAGGGCTGCAGTAAACTTCAGATGCGAATCCTATGGACAGGGAGATCGTACTGCAGCTGGTGCACTAATAACAGAGTTGTGTGCCAACACATACAGTATTGTCTTCATTGCCACCCTGGGATCAAGGGACCATGCAGAATCAAAGACTATCCTCAGATTATAAACATGATTTGCCCAAGGGATCACAACCCCTTCTCAAACAGGTTGAATCCCAGAACTGTATGACTACAATAAGAAGCAGGTAGGTCATATTATATGACTTACTCCTAGCATAGCTAACTGGTTGGGTTGAGCAGGCCCTACCACACTCATCCAACAACACAGGGATCATTTTGGAAGACATCCATACTTGGGTACCTCCACACAAAGGCACGTTTCAAGTGGAACACTAAAGAATGGATATTCAATTTTCCTTCACATGCTTAAATTTGCCTTACTGAGAGGCCCTCACATATATTTCTGTTACTTGAATTTAGTCATAATGGCATAATGAGGTGAAGGTTGTGCTTAGGTTAAGATGCTAAGGACTAGAAAGCAATTTGCAAGTCATCTGACAGCACCTCAGAGACCAACAAGCATGATTATGACCCAGACTTTCAGGAACGATGTCCACTTCCTCAGATGCACAAAGTATTACTTCATGTTGGCGCATTTATTTTCACATGTTTGGATGGGTTGGGGATTGTCAACAGGGCAGCAAGAGGGAACAACAATGCAATTACCAGTGTGTGCGCTTTTGACATTTCAATTCTCTAGTATGACAGAATAATCCTCCGGGGGGGGGGGGAGGGAGAAGAACGTAAACAAATATTTTCATACAGAAACTTGCACAACAAAAGGTTGAGTTTCTATCTCTCTCTCTCTCTTATTAAATAGTATTCTGTAGGCAGGTTGACTCTATTTTGTGGAGGAACATTGGTGAGAATCCATCTGCATTATAAAGCATCCAAACAGGGATGATCCTCTGAAGTTATGTTAGAACTACACCAACATTTCCCTGTTTCATTTAGAGCAGTGGTCCCCAGATGTTCTTGGACTACAACTCCCAGGAATCCTGACCAGCACAGCTAGTGGTGAGGGCTTCTGGGAGTTTTAGTCCAAGAACATCTGAGGACCCAAGGTTGGGAACCATTGACTTAGAATTAACCTGTATGGAACAAATAGGCCTGTTACTATACACTGTTCGGATTACAACCAGCAGACGTTTGTGGTGGCCCTGCTGTTGGGGATGAGACCGAGGATGAGATGGCTGGACAGTGTCTGCGAAGCAACCAACATGAATTTGACACAACTCCGGGAGGCAGTGGAAGACAGGAGGGCCTGGCGTGCTCTGGTCCATGGGGTCACGAAGAGTCGGACACGACTAAACGACTAAACGACGACGATGCTGTTGGGGAGATTCTGGGCACTGTGTTTGTTCAGTCATTTAGTCGTGTCCGGCTCTTGGTGACCCCATGGACCAGAGCACGCCAGGCCCTCCTATCCTCCACCGCCTCCCAGAGTTGTGTCAAATTCATGTTGGTTGCATTAACTTTTTCAAGCTCTGGATTGTTGAGCTACTCATCGTGGATCCTTCTACTGGAGGAGCAGTTACACTGAAGTGTGTAACTGCTCCTCCATCTAAAATTCCTTCTCACGCCACTGCCATGAATTTTTTGGCCCATAAAAAGCAGATGCAGCCTTAAACAGAGATTTTTTGCCTGCACGTTCTCCATCTTGAGAAGCCAGGCTTTGAATGTTGTTTATGGCAGAGAAACTAAAGCATGTCTAATTTAACATGAAGCACTGAAAAGTTCTGATACTCCTATCAATGGCACACTGGAACCTTCCAGTCTCCTTATGGATTTTGCTGTCAGTGTTAATAAAAATCAAGCAGTGAGTGGAAAATATTATCCAATTAAATGGTTTTCAAGAGAGCAGAGCAAACAAGCAAACAAACAAAAAAAAATATATTCCAGTGTTCATTGAAGGGCTGAAATTTTGACAATGACTTTTTTTTCTTAAAAGCCCACAAATGAAGGGCATCGGGAAGTAACTTTAGGTGGACTAAACAAAGCAAGAGAGCAAGGTACAAAAATCTGGCCCAGGGCTGTTTTTCAGACTCAACTGATCAAAGCACAGGGCAGGTCAAGAATTCTCACATGCAGGACAGTGAAATAATTGTGTCCGATGGTTCATCTAATTCCGGGGAAAGAGTGGCACCCATACCATCAGACTCTCTCACCTTCTCTACCAAAAAGATTCTCCCGGCGGAGAGCGGGATTAATAATATGCAAAATCCAGAAGCTTCTAGAATAGTCTTGTGTTTTAATTCAGCTGCAGAATCCAGGAGCAATATTCAACACCACAGATTCCTAATTTTCCAGATCCCACCCACAAAATGGAAAGCCAGTCTTTTGCTCCCTCACATTTTGATTGATTGATTGATTAGATTTTTATCCTGCCCATCTAGACCAAGGGTCTACTCTGGGCGGTTGATGTTCCAGGTATCTCGCCTCCACCTCCCACAGGAGATTCTGGGATTGGAAAACTGTTCCCAAGCCCACCCACTGAGGTGGCCCATCCTTGATCCAAAGGGTACAAAACAGTACACAGGTTCCTGCACATTATCCTAAGGGAGGAATTCTAAAGTTTGCTATTGAATCCAGGAAAGTAAAGCAGATCCTACATCAAAAGCAAGCATAGTGTTGAACTCTCAACCATCAGCCAATCACCAAGCAAGACTTAGGTGGCTTTTGTCTTGGTTCTGATAAAAAATGTATTGCTCTCCCCCAGGGGATGTTCTTATGATTGGCCCACTTGGGGATCAGACTCAGCAGGCACACGGAGCACTTGGCCACAGTTTTGCCCATGTGAGTGGGATACACAAGTAACCATGCTTAAATTTAAATATCATTCCTAATTGTGCATCTGTATAAATAAACATGAAAGCCAATGTGGTCAGAGTAACATATTAGCACCTGGGTTTGAATCTCTATTTGACCATGGAAATTCAGTCGGAGGTGGTGCTGGTAAAACCACTCCTTAAATATCTCCTATATCTTGTAAACTTATTAGGGTCGGCATGCAATTCAATGGCATGTTACAACAAATGAATTAATACAGTGGTGCCTCGCTTGACGACGTTAATTCGTTCCAGCGAAATTGCTGTAGAGCGAAAACGTCGTCAAACGAAATAAAAAAACCCATTGAAACGCATTGAAAACAGTTCAATGCGTTCCAATGGGCTGAATACCTGCTTGTCCAGCGAAGATCCTCCATACGGCGGCCATTTTCAGTTCCAGTAAAGCGAGGAATCCATCCTAGAAAACAGTGGGGGGCCATTTTCTTCAGCCGGTGGCCATTTTGAAACCCGATGATCAGCTGTTTGCTGATCGTCGTAAAGCGAAAATTGGGAACCGATCATCGAACAGCAAAAAAAAAATTAAAACATTGTTTTGCAATTGCAAAAGCGATCGCTAAAACGTCAACATAAAGCAGATTCGTCGTAGAGCAGGGTAATCATCCAGCGGGGCAAGACTAGTGGTTTTGGTGCATGTTGGTGTTTTTTCTTTCTTCTCTTTCAGTGATGTGTAAACAGCATGCTAATGCTTAGAGGGGGAAACTGTTAGAAATACAAACCATCCCCTCCAGCAGCAGGCATACATAAAAATTCATGTATGTGAGGCACACATCCTGAATACTGTTCTAGCTACAGCAGGTCACATAGGCACTGGACCACCAGACATCGCAGGCAGTCTTGTGAATCAAGTCCCAGTGGGTGTGAAAGAAACAGGCTGGGACCTAGCTGGGCAGCTGGCAATGGTTATCAAGACAGCATGAAGCACTTACTCTCTTTCCATCCTATTTAAAATGAATCAAGGGACAGATCATTGCGGAAACAAGGGAGGACCACAGGGATGAAGCAAGCAAAGTGACAAAAACAACTCTACAGAAGCCTAAAAATAATCTTGGGGAAATGATCATACTTTCTTCTTCTTCATGGAAAGGCTTATGGTTCCATTGCTCCCTCACAGATTGCTTGAAAGGAAATGGTGCATAAATCTACAATAAATAAGAAGATGCATATATAGATGACGTGGTGGAAATGCATTTATCGGGAAATGATTACAAGGGAGGTTTGAACCATCGGTGCGAGCTTCAGCGTGACAGAAGATTAAGGAGACATGCAATCAACTCCTAGCAGCTGTATTTTATTTCCCCTTCATTGGCATGTGATGAATCTCTAACCTAATGCGAATCAAACCCTAATTGTGAGTTTCATTGTGTCGTCTTCTTCCCATTCTTTTGACAGCATCCCCAGCTTCAGATAAGAGGCTCGAATCCATTGGGAGGGAGGGAAGGAAGGAAGGAAGGAAGGAAGGAAGGAAGGAAGGAAGGAAGGAAGGAAGGAAGGAAGGAAGGAAGGAAGGAACGAAGGAACTGATATGGCACAGACTGTTTTCTACAAATACATTCATCCATTTGTCTGGACTGTTGTTTTCTGCAGTCTGAATTCACTGATATCTGATTTAAATGTAACTCAGAAAATGTAAGCACATGGGAGTTGTTCTGCTAAGTTAAACCAGGTTCTTGCCCATAGCAATAGAGCATGAGCTAGTAAAACCTGTTGCAGAAGTTCAATGAAATGAGAGACTGGTGCCTAGAAGCTATGTTACACAATACCGCACAGGTACTTTTTCAATGCATTTTACCATCTAATGAGGTCTGGAAAAGTTATAAATACTGTACTCCTATTGACACATCTTGTCCTGTGGCAGGAGGGTACAGGTTCGAGGACCCACCAAAGGCCACATTGACCTTCAAAATCACTGCCAAGATGTAATAAATGAAGCTAGAAGTGACTGAAAGTCTGCATCTGTTTTGTGGGATGGGAGGAGTTTTCTGTTTTCAATTTTTTTAAAATACTATTTTTTTTTCTTTTTAAAAAAGTGCATAGAAGCCTGTTTTGTGGATGCTGGAAAAGTTGACCAACGAAACTCAAAGCGTTGATGAGTTCCTTCAGAATTGGGGCAGCTGCTGCTTTTTCATCGCTGTCCTTATGGTACAGGTAAAGGTATTGAGACAGTGGTGCTCACAGGAGTACGAGTTGTCTCTGTACCCCCACCCCCAAGGGGTACACACTGTGAAAAAGTAATATTTTTTGAACTATGTTTCCAGGAAGGCAGAGATCTGTGTGGAACTGTGGGCACAGAATCATTTTCTGTGCAGTGAGGACAAACCTTGGCCTCCATCTTGGTTTGGAAGGAAGACTCCATGTCAGATGGATTGATAACTGAAGGATGATGAGATGGGAGCCTGCCATTCGGCAACAGTTGTGTCACTTCTCTCCTCCAGATGCACTGATTATCCAGTTTGGTGGTAATGACCTGCCAGCTAAAAAGAATTTGGATTTGGTGCTATCTGTGGGGGGAAAAAACCTGACACTGTTGAGCATGCGGTGGCCCAAGACCACATTGTTTTGGTCAGACATGCTGAAACAGCACGGCTCTGGATGCGAGACCAAACCACATGTAACAGAATTTGATTTTTTTTTCACCTTTTGTAGAAAGCAGAGAGCTCTTCTGTTAACAGGAGATTTGAGAGAGGTTCTTTTTAACACATGCACATGCAGTTTTTCCCCCCACTCTTTTGAGCTTGCCATTCACCTTCCTCGTCTGCAAATGGCTTTGTTTTAGCACTAGAGACTTTAGGCTGCCATAGATTAGAGGAAACCTCATGGGGGTTGAAAGGCTTAATTAGTTAACTGTTGTAAAGTGCTTTGTGATCTCAGAATTGAAAAGCTGCACATAACAGATGCAGCATTTTACTAATTATGATGGTTATTATTAATTGACTCTATTAGCCTGCAGCCCTTACTTAACTAAAATCCCCAATGCAGGAACAAGGTTTCACCCAAAAGAAGTACATTGTTATTATTCTCCACGACCCAAATTCTGCCCTCTGCTACTGTACAAGGTTATTGAACCCCATTTGAGGCGTCATCAATTCCTGCCAAGTCTCGGCAGCTTCACAAAACACTGCTTCAGAAAACTCTCAAAATTCAGTGCCACAACAGTGCAGCACTAGAGTTGGGGAGTCTCTTCCCAGTGCCCCACTGTGGTTAATCTGTGTGGGGCTCCATAGTAAAAAGGTAAACGTTCCCCTTGACAATTTGTCCAGTCATGTCCGACTCTAGGAGGCGGTGCTTATCTCCATTTCCAACCCATAGAGCCAGCGATTGTCTGCAGACAATCCTCCGTGGTCACGTGGCCAGCACGACTAGACACAGAACGCTGTTACCTTCCCACCGAGGTGGTACCTATTTATCTACTTGCATTTTACATGCTTTCGAACTGCTAGGTTGGCAGAAGCTGGGACAAGCGACAGGAGCTCACTCCGTCGCGTGGATTCAATCTTACGACTGCAGGTCTTCTTCTGACCTTGCAGCACAGAGGCTTCAGCAGTTTAACCTGCTGCGCCACCACATCCCTTTTGGGGCTCCACAGTAGGTCAGGCCAAAATGAGCAGTGGGTAGAGAAAAAGCCAAAAATAAGGTAGGGTCATCCCTTCTTTTTCACTGTGATTTTCTGTATTTTTCAGCCATTTCTCTCCCTCTCTTTCCAGCACCTCTTTATATGCTTGTTTGGTCATTTATTTTCTTATCCATCTTTCTGCCAAAAGGTGCACAAGGTGACTAAGAAGAAAATAACACAATTTTAAAACTAGCTTCCCCTCTCTTCTCTCTTGAAACAAAAAGTATTTGAGGGTAGTTTCATTATGAATAGGCTGTTAAGAGTCATTTCATTTACAAAAGACCTGTTCCTCATTTGTTGATGTGGACTGATTCAGCTGCGTACTTTTTCTGGACTCCCATTATGAAGAGACAAGAACACACACCGAAGAAACCACAAGAGGATAGTCCATCCTGGATCAGGCCCTCCCAATTCCACCTACTGTGTTGCCCTCTTAGGAGGAGAGGCTCCTCTAATTCCTGCTATATTCAACAGAACATCATCTGCCGCTCATGCAATCCGATTCATGTCATTGAGGGCAGGTGACCAGGGTGACATCTGCTGGCAAAACGGCAGCTGACCTGTGCAGAAGCTTCGGAAGTTCCACATCTGCAATCGTGACTAAGAGATGGAAACAGCAGCAAGGCAATTTAATTTGGAATATCTTGGCCCTGATTTGGCAGTGGTAGGGACAGGAATACCAGTCAGATCAATGTTCATTAGAAAATAGGAGGCCCTTCTGGCTTTCTAGACTTTACACCTTGGCCTGAACCACTGGAGGACAGAACCTGAAACCATCCATCTATCTTGAGATCCTCCACCCTCTCTGTCTTTATATAGCTGCCACTTTGGTAGCAGCACACTTTGGTTCAGAACCACTGAATTTATTTATGTACTGTATTTATTTATTCCATTTATACCCCGCCTATCTGTTCATTGCGACCACTCTAGGCGGCTTACAACACAAATACATGAACAAATATGTATATATAGAAACAAAATTTTACACAATAAGAAAGATTCTACAAGATGGAGAGAAGACATCATAAATCATAACAGAAAGAGAAGGGGAAGATATTCAAGGAGGCAGGCACCAAAATGTCTTTTAGTAGTTTTTCTGTGTAGTTAGTCACCCTGCCCAATGTCTACTTTAACTTGTTAGCCACATCCTCCTAGGATCTAGAACAGAACTTGACCGGAGTGCTATTTGATGCTTCAAAAATCATCTATAAATATGAATACAGTGGTGCCTTGCATAGCAATTGCTCCGCATAGCGAAGAAATTGCTTTGTGACGCTGTTTTTGCGATCACAAAAGCGATCGCTTTGCGATAGCCCCTATGGGGAAAACTCGATTTGCAATTATCGTGGGGAAGCGATCATCGCAAAGCCCCCATTTTCTGCCAGCTGATCGGCAGGGCTTTGAAATGATCGCGGAGACCCACTTTTGCACAGCTGATCGATGGTTCCAAAATGGCCGCCCGCTGTTTTGCCTCGCTTTAGAGGCACCGAAAATGGCCACCGCAATGGAGGATTTTCTCTTAAGGTGAGTTTTGGAGCCCATAGGAACGTATTGAAGGGGTTTGGGGCTTTTTAAAATCGTTTAGTGACGAAATCGCTTAGCAGCGATTTTTGCTGCATGGATTAACGTCGCTAAGGGAGGCACCACTGTATAGGCATCATAACAGGGTCACGATCATGCAAAGTTCTGAGAGCCAGTTGTATAAAGCAGGTTCCTAAGGCCAGAGACTCTTCCTCAGAGTTCAGCAAGCTATTAATCATCTTTCAATATAAGGAGGATTATGGAGAACTTCAAATTTACAAAAGCAAACTTGTTTTTAAACATGGCTTGCTGGTTTAATAAGGAGCAGCTGGCTTAAGGGGTGTAGGTCGTCCTCTACAGATATGCCTCAAAGCCGTGTGGAATGTCCCCTTTTGAATGGCCTGGCATTCGACCAGCCTGCTCTGCGTTAAGCGTTTTCAGACACCCGCGACAGGGTTGAATGGAGCAGAAGCTGTACAAATCTGAGCATGGAATTAGCTTTGCTCTTTGGGGATGCTGGGTTTATTTGCTGTCAGGAAATTAAAACTGGCACACCCCGGGCAGCCACTGAAGCGTTCGCACGGCAATTTTCTTAAAAGAGGGGAGAATAGGGAGGGAACTCTCTCTTTTTTTTTCAGAGCCAAAGACGCAGTTATTCCTCAACAGAGGAAACCCTCACAAGATGGCAGGTTGGTAATGTTCTTCTACAATGTGTGCTTCCAAAGTCATTTCCCATGAGAAGATAGAAACCAAGAAGTGGATTTGAGGATTATATTTAAGTAAGGGATGGTTCCGAATGCCTCATTCAAGGTTAATAATAACCAGATGCTGTCAAGTCCATTCTGACTTAAGCCACCCTTTTCCAGGGTTTTCTATGTAGAGAATACTTGGATGTGGTTTATCATCCCCTTCTTCTAGGGGTGTCCTGGGACTGTGGAGCTTGCTCAGGGCCACACGGACTGCTCTTCTCCCTGAAGGCACAATGGGGAATCATAGCCAGATGCCTAACTCACAGAACTATCCAGCCCCTTCGAGGTTTGTAGAATCACAGGATCATCAAGTTGGAAGGAGCCTAGAAAACCATCGAATCCAACCCCCTGCTCAGTGCAGGAATACCAATTAAAGATGTCTGCCAGGTGGCTGTCCAAATTTTTCTTGAAAGTCTCTCGTGTTGGAGCACTCATCACCTCTCAAGGTGATTGATTCCACTGTCGTACTGCTCTAACAGTTAGGAAGTTTTTTCTGATATTCAACTGAAATCTGGCTTCCATTGTTGCGTGTCTTGCACTCAGAGATGATTGAGGTTAATCACTGCTTATTTTTCTGTTTCATTTTCACCTCACAGTTTTTTTTTAATAGTTAACAAAGGGCTATTTTTTTTATTTATTAGTTGCATTTCTATCTCACCTTTCCATCAAAGAGTCCATTGGGGCTTACTGAGCACTTCCCAACTCACTCCCTCATAACAACCGTGTGAGGTGAATTGGGTGGAGAGGGTGTGGTCCGGCCTGACAGGGTTCCTGGCTCAGTAAAAATCTGGATCTGATTCTTCTCTTCTAAGTCTAACACTTTACACACGGTGGCCTACCTGCCCTGTTCTGGCGGATACCTGCCCAACCGGTTGAAAAAGCTTAGGACGAAACAAAGCCAGTTCAATAAATTGTCCTGCAGGAGATGAAACAGACGGTGACACCCTGCAGGCATACTGGCCAGGCTGGCTGGGGATTCTGGGATTTGTAGTCCCACATCACTTAACTTATCCAAACGCTGTGAACTACACACAACTACTCCTGTTAGTCAGTTTTCCAGGGAACTTTGTACATATTTTATCAAGGAAGTAAAGTATCGCTTAGGGGCTCAATTGCCAAATGGACAGATAAACAGATACATAGATAGACGATAAAATGCAGGCACAACTCAGCTCCCACAGCTGCTGCCCTTGTCACATATATCACCAAACCTTCCACTGAAGGCCCATCATGTTAGCATAAAACCCAAAGAGCTCCTAAGAGGGAGCCATTCAACCCAGACAGTCTCATTAGCATAACAGCATTAAATTAAACAAGTGCATAAAAAGTAACACACTTCCTGTTAAGTTTGGTGACCAGTGGGGGCTATGCCTCATCTCTTTACCCAGGCAATTAGATGCACCTGACAGATGTGTCCGTGCATGCGTGTGTGCGTGCGTGTGTTTTAAGCTCAGAGCACAGACTCAGATGCTGTATGAGTTGGTGTTTTTTTTTAAAGAAAGAAGTCAATAAATTAATCATGAATCATTGGGCATGTTTAATGGATTGCAACTCGTAATCATCTCACTGGCAACAAGGTTTTCATTTTCACTGACCTGGATGGCCGTAAAGGGTTATTAAATAAATGAGGATACAAATGACTCATAAGGAATACTAGCTGACTCTGAATTTACTGGACTTATTTTTTCCTTCATCAGAACATTTCTGTAAGATCTTAAGAGAAGGAACCGCGATAGATCTGACTGATAGACCATATTTTAGAGTCCTTCTATAGGAAATGGGTCAGCCAGAAGCAGAACTTGGAAAAATTTGTTTTCGTTGTACAGCTTGGTAACAAAAAACTAACTTTTTCAGGTTCTGGGCAGAAGCTGGCAAGAGGTGGCATTGGTAGCAGCTTGAAGAAATAGGTCTAATGGCAATCCTAGTGTGAGCACCTTACTCTTCGACAGACTGTCCACGCGGACATGTATGTACCATCACAGAAGTACTACAGGCTCACACAGAAAGAGTTGCCGGATTTTTCTGTGTATAAGACTATACTTTTGTCTAAAATCTTTAAACTAAAAATTGAGGGTCGTCATATACACGGAAGTAAGCTGAGGAAGGAACAAACACAAGTGGAGGGGAAAGCAGGGATCAAAGTGATCCTGCAGTGCTTTGATCCCTTCCCCCCTACACTTGCTAAGCCTCACTTAGATTTCTTAATTTGGGGTTAGAAAAGTGGGGGGGGGCGTCTTATACTAGGGGCGTCTTATACACAGAAAAAATATAGTAGTTCTCAGGTTCACCTTTCTTTCCCAGCACTGAACAAGGGGAACTCCCATGCCTACTCTCTGGTAGGACTCTGTTAGACCAGCCCTCCTTGGAGGAGGACAACATGAAATCTGGCCTGTCATTTGCACAACTAGCACATTTCACTGTGACAACAGAAGAATGCTCCAATATTCTACCTTGGAGAGGGGCTGGTTGGGATCTAAGAAGAGGAAACAGGAAGCCATGACAGGACAGCTGCTTGCTATCACCTCTGCACTATCCTTTGGGACCTGAGATCTCACAACACCCAAAGAAAACCATGTTTGTCAAATCTACTAGATACAAGATCTCACGTCTCATGGGATTTTTGCTTGGGCTGGGGCTGTATAAAGGCTGACAGTGTGTGTTCTGGCCTTCTTCACAACCCTTGGCACTTGTATCCAATGAGCAGACTCGTCTTCCTTCATCACAACAATGACTTTCCATGGTGGGATGGAGACAGTACCCCCTAACTGCTGGTTAAAAATCCCATTAGTGTGCTCTGCTGAGGGCGAAACTACAGTACCTAATTAATTCAATTCTTTTTTTAAAAAAATTGCAGTTTAGGAATATGGGATATTGTGCTTCTGTACTCATGATTCAAAAGGCCAGGAAATGGCCCGATATTGCAGTAAATTATTGTGCCTGTGTAGCCAGTCAGAAAAAGAATGCCAAGCTTTACATAGCAAAAGGCAGCCTGAATCCTAACAACACCAGTGGCAGAAGTCAAGATGGTCTACAGTAAACCTACCATTCACAAACTGACAGCAAGCAAGGGAAAATCCCAGAAGCTGTCTCTTTTTTTCACCAGTTAACCATTTCTCACCCAGAAACAGAGCAAATGTCAGGGCTCTTTTGACAAGTGTGAATGGTAGTGAGCACAAGAGAGTATCCTGTAGACCATCTTGACTCTCATTCTGGAATTAACCCTTTATTTTATGTCAGTCATGATGAACACAGGTTTCTGCCACAACTTAGATTCTTTCACTTACAATGAATACATTGCTAGCTGTCGGTTTTAGAATTTTAATTCTCAGAATCCTCTAGCCAGTAGGCTGTACAGCCACTGGCAATGCTGACTCAAGAATTCTGAGAGTTGTAGTCCAAAAGAGTATTTATTTTTCCCAAGTTCTGAAGCAGTGGATTGAACAGATTCCAGATTCTACATGACACCTTCTACTATCTGCATATACTAAAACATAAAACTCTAAAGAAAGGAACTCCAGTGAATGATTACGCCCCATTTAACTTGAGAGTGGAAAATCACTGCAAGAAAATGCAAAATAAATCTAAATGCTTTGCTAATTGCCTGTCACTATTGCAAACATTATTTTATTTGCAGAACAGCTTTTGCTTTTTAAAAAAAGAGTCCTGAGATATAAAAAGAAAAGAATAATTTCTTTTCAAATATTTACTATCAGAGAAGGAATAAAGGAAAAAAATCTGATATTATTATTCTCATGATACTGGTCTGAAATCAATAATATGTAAATACAGAACAAAGGAAGAGCTATTGAATCTCCTTTCCTGTGAGCATACCAATAGAATTAAGATGTAAATGGGTTATATTTTAATTTCTCTGAAGCCTAAACAAAGACTGAATCAAAGTAATGGTAACTGTGATTAGAGGATCTACTAATCTGTCTTGCAGAAGTCCTGAGGTGCACAGTCCTATGACGAACGAGAAACAGACAAAGAGTTTTCAATATGGCAAGGCAAGGCAAGGAGAACAAGATGTTCTGCCCTGATACCAAACTGTGTTAACTTGAAGTCTCATTTATTTTAATATAACTTATTCCAAGTGTCCCTCTGTCAGGAACAGCTTGGTTATGCTGGTCATACTGAAATCAGTGGGGCGAATAAGATAACTCCAGACCAGTCAAGCTGACATCAATCCCAGGGAAATTTTTGGAACAGATTATTAAGTGGTCACTTTGAGGGCACTTAGAAAACAAAGCATATAGAAGTCAACACAGATTTGTCAAGAACAAATCCTGGCAGACTAATCTGATCTCACTTTTGATCTGGTAACCTCCCTGCGCCTCGTGGTTAAACTGCTGTACTGCAGCCAAAACTGTGCTCATGACCTGGGGTTCAATCCCAGGTAGCCGGCTCAAGGTTGACTCAGCCTTCTATCCTTCTGAGGTCGGTAAAATGAGTACCCAGCTCGCTGGGGGGGGGGGGGCAATGTGTAGCCTGGACAATTAACTTGTAAACCGCCCAGAGAGTGCTTGAAGCACTATGGAGCAGTATATAAGCAGCAGGCTTTGCTTTTTGATATACAGAGGGAATGTTGCAGATATCACGTATCTTTTTACAAAGTGCCCCGTCATATTCTCATCAGCAAGCTAATTTGGTGTGGGGTGGATAGAACAGCTATCAAGTGGATATACAGTTGGCTACAGAATCGTACTCGGGGGTAATTATTAATGGCTCCTTCTCAGATTGGGAGGAGGTAACTAGTGGGGTACCCCAGGGCTCAGTCCTTGGCCCTGTGCTCTTCAACATTTTTATTAATAACCTGGATCAGGGGAGACCAGGAATGCTGATCAAATTTGTGGATGACACAAAATTGGGTGGAACAGCTAATATCCTGGAAGACAGAAACAAAATTCAAAATAGTTTGGATAGGCTTGAGCACTGGGCTGAAAATAACAGAATGAAATTCAACAAGGATAAGTACTGCATCTAGGAGAAAGAAACCAAACACACTGTTACAAGGTGGAGGATACCTGAGTCAGTAATACTACAAGTGAAAAGGATCTTGGAGTTGTTACAGATCACAAGCTGAATATGAGCCAACAGTGTGATATAGCAACAAAAAAGGCAAATGCCATTTTTAGGCTGAATTAACAGAAGTATAGTCTTCAAATCCCACAAGTACCAGTTCCTTTCTATTTAGCACTGGTTAGGCTTCATCTTGAGCACTATCTCCTTATGGACACTGCACTTCAAAAAGGATTCCAACAAACTGGAACAAATTCAGAGGAGGGCAACAAGGATGATCCAAATATCTGTGAAGATCCATCCAGGTGAGGTTATCTGGAAGTTGAGTCATGGCAACTGGACTTCTTTCTTATTAGGTTGAAAGTAGAGATGGAGGTATTCATATTTGTATACGAATTGGAAGGGCCATTGAGTCCAACTCCCAGCTCAGTGCAGAAATCCAAATCAAAGCAGATCTGACAGATAGTTGTCCATTTTTTTTCTTGTTACAGAGTTTACATCTAAATATATATTTCTGAGAGTTTTTATTTAATATTTGAAGGCAGTCAATAAGTGAATCAGCAGATACTGATCCAGCAGAAAGGGGGGTCAGTCCTACTGTACTTCCCTACCTGATCCCACTCTGGAGATCCACTGTTGATGGAGTGACCTAACACACCTTTCAGACCTTCCAAAGTATCAGTTGGAGCGCAGTTATCCAGAGCTTGGAAGTAATGCAACACTGAGTATAAACAACACTGCTTGTAACGTGCCACAAGGTGGTGTAATGAGGGCAGAACATATTTTCCCCAAATTAATGTAAAGGCGGGCAATTTTTTGCCCTTTCTTAGCACAACTAGCAAAGTTCATTTATCACTTCTAAATGTTTTGGGAGGATCATTTGGGGAGACTTCTGGTCCTTTTACTACTTCAAGTACAGTGGTGCCTCGCTAAATGATGTTAATCCATTCTGTCAAAATTGCTGTCATGCGAAGCATGGTTCCCCATTGGAATGCATTGAAATCTGTTTAATGCATTCCAGTGGGGAAGAATCATCATTGTTTTGCGTAGATCGCCCATAGGGAAACCGTTTTGCGAACTGCTAATCAGCTGTCAAAATTGGTGTCTAGCAAAAAATGGTCCCGAAAACACCCATTTAGTGAAGCACAGACCGAGCTGTCAAAATCAGCATCTAGCGAGGCATCGGTTCTGGGGAAAAAAAACGTCTTGCGAAGCGTAGACCGAAAGATCGTCCAGTGAAAATTGCCCATAGGGAAAGCCGGTTTGCAAAGCGATATAGCGCTCACAAAAACCCATCATATAGCGATTTCCCCATCCTATGAGGCAATCATCTAGCAAGGCACCACTGTAGAACATAATAATAAAGTAGCAAAAAAGTAAAACATTCTTATCTAGTACTAAAGTCATAGATATCCATATGTTATAGAATCATAGAAAAGTGAAGTTGGAAGGGGCCTACAAGGCCATCATGCCCAACCCCCTGCTCAATGCATGAATACAGTTACAGTGGATAGAGTGATGGACTAGGACCTGGGGGCCTGGGTTCGAATCCATGCTCAGCCATGGAAACTCACTAGGGGAGTGGAACTAGCAAAACTACTCCTTGAGTATCTCGCTTACCTTGAAAGCCCTCTTACGATCACTAGAAGTTAATTCTGACTGATGGCAAATAACACACTAGAGCCATAATGAGTCATGTATTACTATGTTTATACAGTATGTATCAAAAGTGGTATCAGTGACTAATGCTAACATTTTTAGAAAATAACACTCCAAGCTCTGCAGATAACATTTAGCTTAATTTTGTGACACAATCCATGATTGAAAAAAGTATCAAAGTGCATGTGAAGTGTGTATTTTGTGATACATACTCAGGATCTGCATTTTCAGAAAACTACATTTCAAAAGGCTTATATGAGACGATGTTCAAAAATAACTATCTGAACATATGTTTTTATCTTTCTCTCTGCCAGGGAATTGGTCCAGCTTGGCCTCAGAAGTAAAAGCCTTACAGAGGGACAAAAAAAGACCCAGCTTGAGTACGGATTGATGTTGGGCTGGAGCGCATTTCTCCATGCGTCATGTGATGCAGGGAAACGGATCACATTGGACTATTCCATAAGCTGTCCAAACTGATCTGTTTCCCCACGTGATCACAGGCTTAAGTTCCAATGGTTCTAATATGACTGTCTGGAGGTAAGTACTGTATTGACAGAATTGCAGCCTTTACATGGCTGCCAAGATGCAAGTCCGACTGAGTGGGGCTTCTGCTGAGCTAGGAGGTATAGCAGAGTGGGGATTCTCCAAGGCCACCAGTTCTCTAGAGCAGTGGTCCCCAACCTTGGGCCTCCAGATGTTCTTGGACTACAACCCCCAAAAGCCTTCACCACCACCTCTGCTGGCCAGGATTTCTGGGAGTTGAAGTCCAAGAACATCTGGAGGCCCAAGTTTGGGGACCACTGCTTTAGACCGAAGGTGGTGGGTCTCATGCCATCAGTGTAGGAGGCCAGAGCCCAAAGCGAGTGGCACAAAGCTACCCACTCTGCTGGCATGCAGCTTCTGATGCTATTGCCCCATGCCCAAACATACATGCAGCCCATTCACTTAATTCATGTTCATCTTGCTAATATGCCATAATCACATTCTGCACTCTCCCTTTCTCTTATGTGTACACTTGTTTATCCCATTCTCTCTCTCTCACACACACACACACATACACACACACACACACACACACACACACACACACACACACACACACCATTCCCACAGGTACACTGTTTACTCTCTCACACACACAAACAGTAGTCAGAGACATATACTGTTGTGGAGTTTTGAATTTCTGACTAAATTCCTCCATCTGCGCAGTGGAAATGCAGGGATTCACAGAGCAGAATAGTCCACTGCTTTGCCCATTAACTGGCACTTACAGTCTCAATAGCTCACTCTGAGACATTGGTAAGAGAAAGAATAAAAGGTTTCATTACTTACGGTTGTAAACAGATCAAACAGCAAATTGACAAACGAACTGCTTGCTTTCAGCAACAGGCTTAACAAACTACCTGCTTCCAAGAGACTCCGGAGAGGGGAAAACAGAGCAGAGAGGCAGGCTCTCCTTGCATCAGAGGAAAGAAAGGAATGTTTGGTTAGTGGTGGATAGACTGAAAATCACCCCAGCCAAAAAAAAGTCCCTCCCAACCAAACTTGCAAAAAAAAGGCAGCATGCGAGGTTGCAAGAACTCCCCATTTAATACATGCACCCATTCACTCATTCATGCACATCCCTCCTCACTCAAAATACATTCCTTCAGACACGGACACATGAATTTTTCCCTCTCTCCCTCCATTTCACGCACGTATACTATAGTAAAGCACCACCTAGTCTGCAGAGGGAGAAAGTGTCCTTTCCCACACGTCCCATTTCTACTCTGCAATGAGAGAACAAACATACATACGCGGTCACTAGGCTGCATGGAGGAAGAGCAGGAATAGGCCTGGATGGCAGATCACATGTGGAAGCCCTTTGAGAAGTGCCTGATCTGTGGACAGCCCATTTCCTATACTTCCTGATCTGTGGGATGGCAAAGGAAGTAACCAATCAGCCTAGCAGTGAAGAACAATCAAGTGCCATTTCCTTAATTTGGCTTTCTACAATCTGATGCCCTCCAGATGAGTGGGATTACAACTCCCATAATCCCCAGACAGATGCTAGGGATCCCAGCCAATGCAGGCAGGGAATGGAGGCCATTATACTCCAGTACATCTGAGGGATGTCAGATTGAGGAAAGCTCAGATAAAGCAGCCAAGAGTTTCATAGCCTCTCAAAGACTAATAATTTTATCAGCCTTTAAGGCCCCACGGGACTCATCATTGTTTCTGCTAACGGGCTACTCCTCTGAAATTTGTTCTCCTATTGGTACCCATTTAAAATAATAAATCACTGCCCTGCACTTCTGCCAGGGACCCTCCTTGGCAGCCTTGCGTCTGTCGCAACCCGAGCCACCCGACAAAATCAAATCAGTGCTTTAAATTTATTTGACAAAGCAAATTACTGCAGCTGAGAAAAAATTATTTTAAACGGGCTGATTTATTTGGAGAACAAAATATGGATACCGTTTAAAAGATGCTCAGTTTAAAATATTGCATGAGGAAATTGCTGGAAAATGAACTAAATTACATTTCAGCTGAAACTAATTAAAGAAACAGTGGTGTTCCAAAGAGAGGGGGGGAGAGAGAAGAAGATGTAGATGTATCAGTGCTTTGCCTTGTTTCAGCAGTTGGAGAAAAGGGACAGGATCCTGATTTTTTAAAACAGATTGGGGGTTGATCTATCCTGCTCCGATTGGACTGCAAGTCTACAATGTCAGTGCAGAATTCTGCACATGGATTTGGAAGTGTCAACAGAGCAAAGAATATGTTGGTCTGATGTTTCCCATAATCCCTGATAATTAGCTCTGCCAGGTCAGAGTCTGAGAGCATCTGTTCTTGATCATCCCCAAATGCACAACACACAGCAGTGGGCTCAAGCTGCAGGAAGCCAGATTTTGGTAAAATATCAGGAATAACTTCCTAACTGTTAGAGCAGTACAACAATGGAACCAATGACCTTGAGATGTGGCGAGTGCTCCACCACTGGAAGTATTCAAGAGAAATTTTAGACAACCAACTGGCAGAAGTCCTTGGATTTATATTCCTGCAATGAGCAGGGGGTTGGAATCACCGGCCTGCTGGGCCCCTTCCAGCTTCATGATTCTATGACCCACACCTGGCCACCACAACTTAAAAAGACCATTGTTTGTCCTCCTTCCTCCCAGGAAAATTAGAAATATATGCCAGTCACTCTTTTTCAGTCCATCAGGCTGATGTAGAAACGACACAAACCACCTGCTCTGGGAGGTAATGTCCAAAATGGTAAGTTGGATGCAGGAATTGAACAATCAAAACCAGACAGTGGAAGAAGTTTTTATATTGCTCAAGGAAGCCCAGAGGCAGGACATCAGTAATCTGAGAAGCACTGTGAGCACTAGAATATCTTTAAGGTCTCTAAAAGTGGGGTTTTTGCAACTCTGTGGGCTGGATCCTCCTTCCCTCCCTCCCTCCCTCCCTTCGTCCCTCCCTCCCTTCGTCCCTCCCTCCCTTCCTTTCCAGTATTCCATGCACAACCACGAACTCTTCTCTTCTGAGGTTTAGCTAGAGTCAGGAAAGCGTATTCTAGAGCAGTGGTTCTTAACGTGGGCGATAATGCCCCCCAGGGGGTGATTTCATTTTTCAGGGGGGCGGTAGAACAAAAAGGGGCGGCGTGGGGGCACTGGAGCAGAAGGGGGCGGTAGGGGGGCGCTGGAGCAAGCCAAACCTGTGAAGATGGCTGCAGCCTTTTTACAGTGTGCATGAATATATATTTTCCTCCAATTTTAATTTAGTTTCAGACTTTCTGTCTTGAAATTTTTAGTTCCTGCATTTGTTTTTATGCCCTTTTTATATTTCTTTTTGCGTCTTAAAATTCACTTGCAACTAAATCATTAAATGTTACTTTTTTGGGGGCATTTCATTTTCTTGGAATTTAATTTTGTTTTCAGGGGTCATTGGATTTAAGTGTCTTAAATAAATAAATAAATAAATAAATAAATAAATAAATAAATAAATAAATAAATAAAGGAAGGAAGGAAGGAAGGAAGGAAGGAAGGAAGGAAGGAAGGAAGGAAGGAAGGAAGGAAGGAAGGAAGGAAGGAAGGAAGGAAGGAAGGAAGGAAGGAAGGAAGGAAGGAAGGAAGGAAGGAAGGAAGGAAGGAAGGAAGGAAGGAAGGAAGGAAGGAAGGAAGGAAGGAAGGAAGGAAGGAAGGAAGGAAGGAAGGAAGGAAGGAAGGAAGGAAGGAAGGAAGGAAGGAAGGAAGGAAGGAAGGAAGGAAGGAAGGAAGGAAGGAAGGAAGGAAGGAAAGAAGGAAGGAAAGAAAGAAAGAAAGAAAGAAAGAAAGAAAGAAAGAAAGAAAGAAAGAAAGAAAGAAAGAAAGAAAGAAAGAAAGAAAGAAAGAAATCATCACTGCGGGGAGGGGGGTGATGATAACTTCCTCAATGGCTCAAGGGGGCGTTTCTTTCAAAAAGGTTCTAGAGGCCACATGTGCCGTCCTCGCCAATTTGTGACCTTGCAATACTTGTGCAATACTTTTGTGTGTGTGTGTGTGTGTGTGTGTGTGTGTGTGTGTAAATGCACAAAATATCAGGGTCTAGTCCTGAAATTTACAAAACTGGAAGTAAATTTCCAGCTACAGTCCAGACCTTTTTTTCCCTTGGGGTGGGGGTGGGTAGGGTTTTTTTTTTAAATTCCCCCTCCAGTGAGTCCCTGGGGTGGAAAAATATATCCTCTCAACCTTCTAAAATTGCCCATCTCCGTGATGTAGTGATGACTATGGGTGGATAGCTCAGTTGTTTAGGTATCTGGCTGCAATGTAAGGTGGCAGTGGCCAACTAGTGTTGTTGTTGCCTAGGAGAAGGGTAGCCAGGGGCTCTGGGTTCACCACTTTAAAGCAGGAGTGTGATAGAAACAGTGTCGCTCATTTGCAGGTAACCCTCAGTAAAAACCTTGCGTTGGCTTATCTGCAACATGTAGTGTCCAGCTTGGACAGAATTCTATTCATTTTCCCCATGCGCTCAGTTGTCCATTACACAAATGGTTACTCTTCTTCCGCGCTTCCCCAGTGCAAGGGGATATTCACTATCCCACTGTGGACAAAGAAGCCCCTTTGCTTTGAATGGAAAGGACCACCAGCTTTCCCGCAACTGCAAGCTGAAGGATGCGCAGCGTGCAATGCTGTCAGGGTGTCGTCCACTGTGTTTCCTCAACAGAACTCTATCCCTAAAATACACCTTTTTGCTAGCATTAAAAGAGGGCAGGGTGGGAGGGGAGAATCTTAATGCAATCTGAGATTCCCCCCACACACACACCTTGTTCATTTAAGTGACAAGGTGGTGTGGGTGCAAATGAGAAAGAAAACAAGAAGACCGAGGAAATGAATGCAAGTTCTCATAGCTGCTCGTCGTGATGGAAAAGAAGAAATGATCTCTGCAGCTCAAATTACGGTTGCCGATCATGGCCAACCAAGCAGATTACATATTAAAATAATCACAGGTAATGCGTACATCTCATGTGCTCGTCTTCTCTGCCTGGGCGCAATCTAAATCATTTCTTCGTATGGGAAGAAAAGCTCTGATTGACTGCATTCAGGAGGCCCTTCTGTCTCGGAGGTGACACTGAACGGTGAGCCTCGTGGCTGAAACAGCTTTCTTACTTAAGGCTAGAAGTAAATGACTGGAAGATAGGCATGCACGATTCATTAAATGCCACTTTAGCATTTGTGTAAAAGCCGTGTGGGGGTCAAACTGCTCTTCTTCTCTCTCTCCTCCCCCCCCCCCGCAAATACAGGCAAAAAAGATTTCTTCCAAGCAGTGAGTTAAGAAGTGCAAATTGGGGATATGAAGCAAACAAGGAGACTCTGGGAATGTTTAGCAACTAGAACTCTGTGAGACAAAATCCACAAGGGAGTTCTCCTGGACGGTCTGAATGTAAAGAGTAATAAGAAATATACCAGAAAAAGGTGGAGGAACGCAAAGATGTATAGAATCATCATCATCAAATGCGATCGCAAAACGGTGCCTGCATAGGCCGGAAATCGCAGAGCGAAGGTCGGTAAGCGGTTCACTTACCGACCTTCGCTTTGTGTCCCACCGATCAGCTGTTCGGTGGCTACAAAATGGCCGCCGGAAGCCCCAAAATGGCCGCGTGCAGCGTTTTCGCGCCCTCGTAAAGCAAGGGGAGGGCGTGAAAATGGCTGCCGGCCATCCTGAAGCATCGCTGAACGGTGAGTATTCGGCCCAATTGGAACTCATTAAACCATGTTTAATGCGTTCCAATGGGTTTTTACGTTCCGTTCAATGATGCTTTCACACAGCGAGGGTTAATCCGGAACGGATTAACCTCGCTGTGCAAGGCACCACTGTACAGAGATGTATTGTCAAAAGCTATCACGGCCTGGATCTGATGGTTCAGTTTTTGGGGGCTGTTTGGCCGTGTTCTGGAGGTTTCTCTTCCTAACATTTTGCCAGTGTCTGTGGCCGGCATCTTCAGAGGACAGGAGTTAGAACTCTGTCTGTGTTCTGGTGTAGTGTGTGGGATAGTTGAGTACACTGTCTTAAACCTACAACAACCAAAATGCAGGGACCTGGCAAATGAAACATCTTGCTTGTGGATGAAACATACCTCAGTGGTCCCCATCGTCATCGGGGCTTTGGGAACAATATCAAGAAATTTCACACAGTATTATAAGCAGTTGCAGATTTCAGAAATAACATTATCCCAAAAATGGCAATATTTAAAACAACATATACACTACATCACAGCTTTGCCTTTTCAGTGTATGCCATCAACCCTTTCCTGTAATGCCCCATGTTATCTCCCTTCCCAGGCCCAACATTCAGTATAGCTGCAGAAATAGCATCATGTAGAGCTTTATTATTGTCACCTATTTTTAGTGGAGAAAACGTAGCTATGCTGCAAAAAGGAAAGGAAAGGAGGAAAGAAAAAGGGCGAATCCACTTTTTATTAGCCATGGTTTGCACAGAACGGGTGATCAAGCTGATAAACAGTTCCTGGCTAAAGGGGATCTGGCAGATTGCTTTAATGGAAAGGTGAACCCATATATTACAACATACCAGGAAAGCTGACAAATTCATAGAAGTTTTGCACCAATTTATTTTATTCAAGAACACAGATGCTGCATGTACTGGCTGCCAGCATGCTACGGGAACCTTGGAGGACTGTCTTTTAGCATGATAAATGATAGGAAATACATCTCCAGATACATCAGATTTTTCTCCCCCATCCGTCCCAGCAGTTTTTATGATCTCTGTAGGTGGACACCAAGGTCCCCTGATACTGCTTCAATGTTCCTCTTGTATTGTCTTCCCTTCCCCCTTCTTTGGTGATAAAAGGGGAGGGGGAAAGGAGTAAAAAAAAGTGATAGAAAAGAAAGTGGATTCCCTCTAGTGGTCAAATCGGAAAATACACACACACAAGGAAGTTTTTGGAGTTGCAGCTGTGCCAGCGAGCATTTCAACAAGCGTTTCGACAAGAAACACAAAACAGAAGCCAAAAGAAAGGTGGGGGGAGAATGTGGTGGCACTTTAAGGACTAACTGTAAAATACTACATTAAAATATAAACTATAGTAGATAAATTATATAAAATATTTTAAAATATAAAAAATATAGTATAAATTTAAAAATACATCAAAATATAAAATGTACATTAAAATATAGCAGTTGGTCTGTAAGGTGCCACAAAGTCTTTTTTCTTCTCTCTCTCTCTCTTTTTAACAAAAGAAAAGGTACTGCAATAATTAAATCCAACTGTAAAAGGTGCAACTACACCGGGGGAAAAACATGGGAACTGCTATAGGTTTGAGGTAGGTTGATTCGCCGCCCAGAGACCACTGGCAATGGCGCAGCTAAAAAAATATTGTAAATAAATAAAATAAATAAAATTTATATTTTTGTTGTTGTTGTTGTTGTTGATTTTTCAGGACACCCAATTGTGGGAAGTAACTCCACATCTAGCAGACATTTTCTTCTCCAGACTGTCCCACTCCCTATGGAGAGTGACAGCTAGGGAAGGGTTCCCCCCCCCCCTCCATATTCTCCTGGCTCACCGCTTTGAATTAGCATATCTCCTTTATTTATGCCTGCACAAGACTCTTCCTTTTGCTGCACACTTTCCACTGAGGCTTACCTTGGGATTTCTTCAGACATCAGACCGGCATGGTTTAAACTGTGGCAAGCAAAATGTGCACAGGGGAAAGACTTTATGCATGTTGGCATATAGGATTTAATAAGGAACGTGGCTGCATCTTTGTAAGCAGCAGAGGAGGGAAAGAATATATAAAGAAAAATGAACACTGTTTCCTTTCAGTTATTGTAACTGTAGAATAACAAGTGCTTATTAGAAGCTTCTTTTTCCCCTGCAATTCTTCCTAAACACTTCCATTTTTCTTCTCCTGCCTATCTTTTTCTTTATCTCTTTCCTTTATTTTTACCTTTCTCTCACTTCCCTCATTCCTGTCCTTCTCTATTCTTTCTCATACCCCTTCCTTCCTTCCTTCCTTCCTTCCTTCCTTCCTTCCTTCCTTCCTTCCTTCCTTCCTTCCTTCCTTCCTTCCTTCCTTCCTTCCTTCCTTCCTTCCTTCCTTCCTTCCTTATCAAGGGTAGGGGGCACCTTTCAGGTGAAACACTTAATCCAGTTTGAAAAATACCTCCAGGGGCTGAGGGGAACCAAACCAAAAAATGGGCACACAAAATACCCCAATGTATTTTTACTTTACCATTCTTTTATCAGCAGTCAAGCTGTTTTGGAGGGAGGGGCTTAACCTCTGAAGCTGGGAGTCCACCACATGCCCCTCCCCTTGCATCATGGGGAGGGGCATGTGGCCATTTGGGGACCCCCCCCCAAGGTGGCACACTGGGACCCAGGAAGGCTGAATTTGGGATGAAATTCCCCAAACTCTAACTCTATTGAGATCAGACCTACTGAAAAGAATGGGACTTGCCAGTCACAAATAATTTATATAATAAATAATTAAATTTATTAATTTAAAAATAATTTAACTTCAATGGGTCTGTTCTATGTAGGATTAATGTTGAATTTAACATTCAGGATTATAACAAATTCCCGAATAAGGGATGTTCATGGATTCCATTCTTTCTGTTCCCCAGCTACCTGCACTGTGGGGAAAACAACTTAGAATCATGAACCTTGGTTTACCCAAGAAAACAACAATGTGTGTATTATTAGTTTGTTATATGTGATTAACAATTTATGGGTTATTAGATTATATTTATGATGCTTGACTTGTTATCCTGTTTTTGTTATTATGTTGTGCATTATTTTTTGTTCCATGTTGTCTTATGTGTTCTCCTATAAGAGCAGTCCTTTGCCACTAGATGGACAGGATATATGCCCAATAAATAAATAAATTAAATAAATAAACCTCAAAAATGAAAAATACATTGATAGTATTGCTTGGTATTATGTCTCCCTCTGCTGGTTCTTTGGTTTTAGCGAAGATTATCTACAGTGACTCACATAAAGAGTCAAAAGCAGGGATGTGTGAAAACCTCAAAATCCATACTGAGGTAATATCTGAAGCAGGTAAAGAAAAAAAAGGCACAAGGAAAGGGTTGACAAAAATATACACACTTTTGAGAATACTGTGAATTGAAAAGTGAGCCAGCTGTGGAAAAAGAAGAGGAGAAATGGGAGAAAGGCTGGATCTTAAGCCCTCATCATCCTCATCAAGGTTTAGGGTCCATGGAAGATGCATTATAGCAACTGACTCAGATACCTAATCAGTTCTGGTCTCCACAGCTTTCTTCAAGACTTCGAGAAGAGCAACGGCATTTCAGTTTCATTTACCAAATATTGCACAGGCAATGTTGGTAAGGATCATTCATGTTCCAGCTTGCATGTAGTTTCTTTTTCCTCAAAGGTCTGTCCTCTTCAGCACTTGGAGAAACTTCAGTTTCATTTACTTACTCTTATTCTTATGTAATAATCCTACGAGTGGGGCCTGTTTTCCTTTCCCGGTCTCTGCTTTCTCCCTAGATGCTGGAAAGGAAATTGGATCATATCGCTTGAGCCCAGATCAAGATGCATTTTCTTGCAAAATTCCATGTTTGGCTTTGTTTTGTTTACAGAAAAGAAGCAGCCCTCTTAAAGGAAAGAGAACCCATGTCCTAAATGACGTCTGCAATATCCCAGCTTTGGACGTGGAATGCTTAGAAGCCTTCTGGGCAATTTCTCAGGGATTTGAGCCCCGTACTGGAAAACACCATCACCCAAATTCACTTGGTCCTGTCCACGGCCCCCTCAGATTTGGTGGGTGTAACCCTGGGTTTCACCCTCCGGATTCTGAAGTGCTTCCAACACTGCATTGCTTTCCAGGTGACATTTTTCACCTAGAAAAGGGACATGGGCTGCAGATTTGGATGTTAGCAACTTGGGAATATGCATGAAAACATGGCTATGAACAATCAGCATTCTTTCTCAACTAAATATACCCCACTGACTCTAGACCAGCTCCCACTACTATCCTTCTCTATCAGCTTCTTGGCCTTCTTCCATCCCCGATTTAGTCTTTGGCCTCTTGTGTTTTGTTCATGATTGTACAGTGGTGCCTTGCATAGCGAGGTTAATCCATTCCGGATAAACCTTCGCTATGCTGAAGCATCGTTGAACGGGGCAGGGATTTCCATTGGAACGCATTAAACATGGTTTAATGCGTTCCAAATGGGCCAAATACTCACCGTTCAGCGAAGCTTCTTAATGGCCGGAAGCCATTTTCGCGCCCTCGCCTCGCTTAACGAGGGCGCGAAAACGCTGCGTGCGGCCATTTTGGACCATTTCTGGGCTTCCGGCGGCCATTTTGGCCGCCGAACAGCTGATCGTCGGGCTTCATTTCGCGAAGATCGGTAAGCGAAACGCTTACCGGTCTTCGCAAAGCGAATTTAGCCCTATTAAAAAAAGTTAAGCGATCGCATTAGCGATCCGAAAAAACGGATCGCTATGCGATTTCGTCGTTATGCGGTGCGCTCGTTAAGCGAGGCACCACTGTACATTGGTCTACAAGCAGGCCTTCCCAACTTAGCTTTACCTCTTCTTTGTCCTTTTTCCCATCTTGGACTTTTGTAGTAAAACTGGGCATCATTTTTAATGCATTCATGCTTTCATTTATTATATTTGTATGCGTTTTTGTATCTTGTGTAAACTGCCCAGAGTAGACATGTTCTACATGTAGTAGTAGTAGTAGTAGTAGTAGTAGTAGCAGTAGTAGTAGTGGTGATGATGATGATGATGATGATGATGATGATGATGATGATGATGATGATGATAATAATAATAATAATAATAATAATAATAATAATAATAATAATAATAATAATAATAATAATAATAATAATAATAATAATAATAATAATAATAATAATAGATGTAGTACATTGCCTTGCCTAGGTTTCCATTTCAATGCAACTTCCCTACAACACTGAGAAGAGAGATGCCACGGTAGTTATTGCAGTCACCTCTGTCTCCTTTGTTCTTATACAATGTGATGATGTTTGTACAAACGAAACACAAGAGGCCAAAGACTAAAGCAGGGATGAAAGAAGGCCAAGAAGCTGATAGACAAGGATAGTAGTGGGAGCTGTAATTAGAATTAGAGGCATTTATTGCTATTACTTGGGGTTTGAGGAATGAGAGACCTGCCATTATATAAATGGCTGTCACCTTTTTCCTCTTGGAAGATTGTATCCTGCATCTTACAAATGCCATTCCACTATGTTATAGTATGAACATGAAGTGTCCCATCAGAAACTTGACTTGCCAAGGTGTGAACGCATGGGGAAACAGAGCACAAGTTGGACCGCTTGTGGAGTGTTCCGTGCACTCTGTTTCCCAGTGATTGTATGATGTATGGGAATTGCCCTTCTACCTGACTCTAATTTATGTCCAAGCTGGATCTTTTCCATCCAGCTGTAGGCCTACTGCTTTGGGGGAGGAGGCAATTACTTAAAACAGGCCTCATGACCTGTTTTAAGTCAAAATAAGGCCCTTTAAAAAATTCAAAATGGGAAATAACTAGAAATTATTTCCAGTGTTGCTGTCTTTTTGTTTTGTTTTGTTTTTAGGGATAGGGGGCCTCCTTGGAACAAAAACAGGATATGGGGGGAATACAGCAAAACTGCCCCCCTGAGCCCCTCAGAAAATGTAGTGAGCCTTTGAAGCAACTTTTTTAAAAAAGGAAATTGTAGCTGGGTCATGCTTAGGGTGCAGGTTCACAGGTGTTCCATGCACCACAGTTTGCTCACCCTTGGAATAAAACGTTGTTTTTCTACAGCAGGGACCCCCAACCTCCGGGCTATGGACTGGTAGTGGTCCATGGCCTTGGAAGGAGCAGGCCATGGAGACAGATTTTAAAGGGCCAAAGGAACGCATGCGTACACACTCCTGCCCACCCGCATGCACAACACATGCACGCATGCACAACACATGCACACCCACCCGCTCACCTCCTGCATGCATGTCTGCCCCCTTGCCCACCTGCACAGACACACGCACTCCAGCCCCCCTTCCTTGGGAGAATGGTCTTCAACTAAACCGGCCCCCAGTGTCAAAAACGTTGGGACCCACTGGTCTACAGGGCTTCTTATAGCGTAATTAAGGGGCTTTGCACCCGGTCCTCTCACAAATAGAAGTCAAGCCATTTTACCTATCTTCTGGGTATTAACAATTTATTACTTCATAAGAAAAGTAAAACAAAGAAAGTGGAGAATGGAGAGTTAGGAAAGGAGAAGGGACTGCCACATTTTGTAAAATAGAGTTCTTTTTCTCCTGAAATGCTGCATGAAGGGGATTTCTCCTTAAGCATTTTAGCATGGGGATAAGTGAAAGTGTGGCTTTGCCAATGGCTACAAAGGTGTTGCCTAGTTAAGAAGGAATTCACCTTTCCAAAAGTGATGTGAACACCTGTCACTTCCTGAGGGGGTGTTGTTCACAGTAATGGTATGGCGGGCGACCGCTTGAAAAGCTAGGAAATGAGCATCTTTCAGAGGCGAGGTTGCACAAAAACAGGAGCTTGAATAAACATGACTTCTTGAGGGAGATATTTTCCCCGCCCGCAAAAAGTCCATACATGCTTAAGTTTCAGAAATCAAGGGAAAGAAGAGAAATAGTGGCTTAGAGCATTTACAAGAATTGACAGGCAAAAGTTGTCCTTGGAAATAGAAGAACTCGTTACGTTTAAGTCACACTGGTGACTGAGTCGTATTTCGGTGGGTACATTTTGAATGAAATCACAGTCCTATAACATTCCTGTTCCCTTTCTATCAAAAATGAAAAGGATGGTGCATTTTTAATGTCTTTTAACCCAATTCAAAAATAAACATTAGAATCAATCAACTTTATGTTTCTGTCCCTGTATTTCATTCTAATGGTTAACAAATAAGACTCATTTTGGGAGTGGTGAGAAATAGGATTTTCTCCTGGCGAACATTATTATTTATGATCAATGCTGTCCTTAAACTAAGAAAATATAAATTCGATATAATGTTGTATTATAATAAAGCACTGTGTGACAGATTTATAGGCTTTTATTCAAAGATTTCCACTGTATCAGGAGAAGATCAATTCATTCTTGTTATTTCTGTCCTACCTTTCTTTTTCAGTAAAGAGTCTCAAGGCAACTTGAAGAATATTTAAAAGACAAAACAATTAAAATACCATAAAAGGGTGCTGCGAAATCACACTGCTGATAAGCAATTAAAATATTGTCACATTAAAACTAATGATTTTTAATAAAAAATTGAAATAATTTAAAACAATGTTTAGAAAATTTTAAAAAGAGCACAGCGTCTTCCATTAAAGACCCTTCCTTGACAGTCAAATCCATTGCTGTATATCTGCCTAAACAGAAGGACATTTGCCTGCTGGGAAAAGGACACCAGAGAGGAGGACAAGCTCACCAATATGATTGCACTTTTCAAATACTTGAAAATACTTGAGAAGTAATCATACAGAGGAGGGGCAGGATCTGTTCTCCATTATCCCAGAGTGCAGGACATATAATAATGGTCTCAAGCTACAGGAAGCCAGATTTAGGCTGAATATCAGGAAAAAAATTCTTAACTGTTAGAGCAGTACGACAAAGGAACCAATTGCTCCATGAGATAGTGAGTGCTCCAATGCTGGAGGCATTCAAGAGTAAATTGGACAGCCATCTGTCGGTTCTGCTTTGATTTGGATTTCTGCCTTGAGTAGGGAGTTGGTCATCATAGCCTTCTAGGTGCTCTCCAACTCAGTTATGATTCTATGTGTGTGAGCATGCACATGTACTGATGTGAAAGCAGAGGATTGAATCCTGAATTAGAGTTGCCACGTTTTCTTCCTTGTCTTTAACAAGTATATGCACGTAGATACCATGGGGTTCCCAGTGGGAACAGTTGTATCTGTTCAATGTGGACTGCAGATTGAAGGGAAATACAAACTGACACCCCCCAATCTGCAGGCGGGGGATGAAGAAAAGTAGACTGGGGAGAAAGGGGGAACTGGCATAATTCATGATATCATGATGTCCTCTGAAGAGACCAGCCACAGAGACTGGTGAAACTTTAGGGAAAAAAAACCTTAAGAATGCAGCCAAACAACCTGGAAAACCCACAACAACCATCAGATTAGTTCAATTAGCAACTTGGGTTTCAATCCAAGCTGGTGTACAACCCTAGTAGCAATGTCTCTCATGAAGCAAGACTTTGCTCATGTGGTTCAGGAACCATCAGGCAACCTGCCTATCATGGATCTTTTTTTCATTCCTTGTACCAGTCCTAGAAATCCCTTCCCACCAGCATGCTATGCTAGCCCTCTCTAAGCAGGTTAACTCAGCCTTCTCCAACCTGGTACAGTGGACCCTCTACTTAAGGAATTAATCCGTATTGAAATGGTGGCTGCAAGTCGAAAAGTCTGTAGGTCGAATCTCCATTGACCTACAATGCATTGAAAACCGATTAATCCCATAACTGGCAGTTTTTATTCTATTTTTGTTCCATTTTGGTTTTTGTCTGGTCAGTAAGTCGATTCTCCAGCTGCAAGTCAAATCTAAATTTTGTGGCCAGGGAAGTCTGTAACTCGAAAAGTCTGTAAGTCGAGCCATCTGTAAGTGGAGGGTCCACTGTACCCTATAAAAGTGAGGGACTACAGCTCCCACTCAGTGAAGGAATTAGAAAAGATCATCAACTGTAAGGATGTGTCACTGGAGACCGAAACCAAGATCATCCACACTCTTGAATTTCCAGTCACCATGTTTAGGTGTGAAAACTGGACAGCTAAGAAAGCTGAAAGAGGGGAAATGATTTGTTTGAAATATGGTGCTGAAGGAGAGTTTTGCAGCTATCTTAGATTGCCAGAAAGATAAATGAGTTGGTCCTAGATCAAATCAAGCCTGAACTATCTCTGGAGGCAAACATGCTGAAACTTGAGGCTGTCCTACTTTGGGCACCTCAAGAAACAGGATGCTCTGGGATAAGACAATAATGCTTGGGAAGGTGGAAGGCACCAGGAAAAGAGGAAGACCAAATACAAGATGGATTGAATTCCTCAAGGAAGCCACAGGCTTGAATCTGCAGGAGCTGAGCAGGACTGTTGATGATGGGACATGTTGGAGAACAGTCATTTTTAGGGTTGCCATAAGTTGGAACAACTTGAGTGCACAAAACAACAGTAATAGCTCCCACCACACAATGGTTAGCCAGCAGTAATAAGACTGATGGTCCTATCATGCTTTCTTGATGGCATTGAGTCTATGTAGGGCCGAGTTAACATATTTGCTAAAAACACTAGATGTTCAATCTTAGAAGCAGCCCTACTTCCTGTTTTAGAAACTAGAGGTACTTTTAGGACCATTCAAAATCCCAAAATCAGCATGGTGGCATAAGAAAATTGTGATTGCAACAGTCAAAAGATCAGTCCTCCTTTCCCCTTGTTATTTTACTCTCATGTAGTTTATGTTAACCTGTTGCTGAATATAGTGAATTTGTAAGGGTTACGTTAGATTGTGAAGACAGTTTACTTTGAAGTAATCAAACTATTAATATTACTGCCACTGTTACTATTAATGTTACTATATCTTCATTCAAAACTGCATGACATCATCAGGTCCAGTTGGGTTACTGGTTTCTATCGACATGATGCTGGACTTTTAAAATCTGGAAACTTTCCCCCCCTCTCAAATATTTCCACCCACACATGACATTTTTCTATTGCCTGGAATTAAATTTACCTGAACAGGTGGAATACTGAAAGGAGGAAGTGTTTCATGGTTTGTTGAAAAAGGGGCAGGACAGGAACTGAGGATGAAGAGAAAAGTATTTATAAGGTATTCAAGGTAACCTACAGAATGAGATCTTCACATCTTCTCCAAAGCGGTGCGTCAGGACCTAAGGTGAGAAAATACAATTCTTTTTTCTTTCAAACCTATTGCTTAGCTAAAGTTCTTCTGTCACCAGTAAGATGTAGAGGAAGCCTGGGGATGTAACCGATGAAATGTCTCCATGGGGGCCCCCCAAAGTTTTTTAGACGAGACAACCCTTGTCCCACTACATGAGCTGTTCATGTCTAAAATGTTCCCCTTGTTCATGAGCTTGACAGGATTTTGCTGCCTGGTGGCTGAAAGTAAGCTATCAAAAACACTTTTTTAAAAAAAATTGAAAATCAGGTGGAAATGATCAGCGGTACCTGCAGAATCTTAACCATCCTATCAAATCCTGTCCAGGAGCGACGGATCATTTTCCATCTCTGTTATGCCCACCATGTTTTTGGAAAGGTGTAATCATTGCAGCAACAATGTTTGTTCTTCCTGCTGACAGATGCACAATTTGCGGCTCGCACAGCGCCCTGTGCACTATGCACCTCTAAAAGTGAGGCACTGTACCCACCCTTTGCTGCATTGTGAGGAAACAGAAGATCCTTGGGGAAAAAGAGCCATCCTGGTGGAGATTTTTGGAGAATCATGCACTGTTTTCCAGATATCATCAGGGTGGGAAAGGGCATCTCATTGTGCCATCTTTGTGTGCTGATGAGAGAGAGAGAGTTTACATATGCCTTTTCAAAGCCAATATTAAATGCAGACCCCATTACTGTAAACGCTTACCTGCCTCGGCTTTAGCTAACCCTAAACAGCTTGGCAGCTTGTTATTTACTGAAGCTCCTCTCCCCAAGATTTCTATGCATTCCTTTCAGGCTGCAATAGTCAGGGTGCCCACCCAAAGGGAAATAAAGGGAAATAATACTAGAACCTGGGCATTTTCAGCAGTGGTACCCTTGCTAGGGAACAGACTTCCATCAGAAATGAGACAGGCCATGTCATACAGATCTTAAGAAGCTTACTAAAGAGTTGTTTAAGGAGGTCTTTTGAGCAGTATTTTAGGCTCATTTATGAGTCCTATGCATTCTATTTGTAACTGTGATCATTGATTAATTTTTATTACATTGATGCACATTTTATTTATTATTTTTATATTTCCTGTAATTTGGTTTGCTTTACGTTATCAGGTGTCAATCCTCAGTCACCTGTTCTAGCCGCCCCGAGTAGACCTGGTCTAGAGGGGCGGGGTATAAATCTAATTAAAGTAAAGTAAAGTTTAGTTGTGGTATTATGCTTTTTTATTATGGTTTTTGTTATTTTACTGTTTAATTGGTTGTAGAAATGGGAACAAACTGCGGGTTTGGCCAGTTTACGCCGGTCTGTTTATTGGCACTTCAAAGTCCCACCTCCTCTGGTGGGCATCCACTCAGAGGCAACATCCAGAGGAGGCGGGGCAGGGAAGCCCAGCTGCTGCCTCTGAGTGGGCGCCTGCTGAAGGAGGCGGGGCTTTCAAGTGACAGTTTCCCATGTCAGCTGTATGTATGCTGCAAACTGATTGGTGGTTCGTGCCCACCTCTTATTGGTTGTATACTGTGCTTAAGTATGTAAACTGCACCAAGTAGTGGTTCACTAAATCAGGCATTCTATACGTTTTATAAATAAATAAAATATGCAGTCGTGAATATGATATTCACCACAATTAGGGGAATGCTACTGAAATACAATGCTAGGGGAAATCAGTGCTCCTCAAGTCCATGTTGGTACCATGAACAGAACGGGAAAACAACCTGTCGTTAACTCTCATGTTCAGGGTGTAAAAGAACAAACTCGATATGATTATGCTTTTCTTGACAAGGAGTGGCCTTTTCAACAGAGAAATCTCCATTATTGGGGTGTGCTCAAATTGTATTTAGTAGAAAGAAAGGGCAATACTGTATAGAAATCTGTTCTGGTGCGTGTCTCCTGCAAGTAATTTTATGGGTTTTGATGTTCTGTGTGACAAGTGGCAACTAGTTTCATGACCTGCAATGACAGATTGTACTTGTCTTCCATGTGGAAAGGACGGCCACTCTCGAATTGGCCTTCTCAGCCACACTAGACGCTGTTCCAAGTCCTCCATACAGAACACGTTACCATAGTGTCTTGAGACTGAAATGGCTAGTTTGAGTCAAATAACCCTAAGTTTAGGATTGTTATTGTTTTTGCTCAGAAAATGTGTTGGTTCAGAAGCCTCCTTTTCCTGAACATTGGTTGCTTCCTCAACCGTGCGTTTGTTACTGTCAGAAACAGTGAGGCCAACTGTCTCTTGAAGATCAACTGGCGAGAACTTTGGCTAGAATTGGATCAAGTGGTAAGTAGTACTGCATTCTCTTTTAGGAAATACGTCTGCTTAAAGCAGTGGTTCCCAACCTGAATTACAACTCCCCGAAATCCTGGCCAGCACAGCTAGTGGTAAAGGCTTCCGGGACTCTTAGTCCGGAAACATCTGGAGACCCAAGGTTGAGAGCCACTGGTTTAAAGGATTCCTTTTAAAAGTCAGGATATGGACCACTTGTGGAGCAGTCCAGTGCAATCACATGACATGTGAGGAAATGTGCTCCAGCCTGATACCTTTCATTATTCCAGTATTTTTTTAAAAAAACATTGACAGTCAGAAGCATATCAAGAAAAGGACAAGTACGACTGAATGGGGAACAATGTCCTAAAAAGAAGGATATAATTACCCTAACAAAGGGGAGATATGAAAAAAAATCTTCAAATATCTGGGAGACTTTCATAGAGAGGACAAAGAAAACTTCTTCAAAGGATAGGTCAGGAGGCAAGAAAACAGATATTGGGGCTCCAATATCAATGGGTATTGTGGTGTTCTTTCTCACTTCGTACATTTTCTTTCCTCTCTTTAAGAACCCAGAAGGCCCATCTCAAGAATGTTCCTTTATGGACAAAGGCAGTTTATGTGATCCAAGAGACATAGTGAAACCAGTAAGTAGTTAAGCAGTATTTATACCTTGTAACTCAGGTGATCTTAATATCTCCTTGCTTGACGAGAACCCTGTGCAACACCAACCTCCAAAACAAATCAATTTGTTTGAAATTTCCTTAATCAATCTCTGTGTTACATATCTTTGTTCTAAAAGATGGAGAAAGAAAGCTATTCTACAGACCTGACTATCCAAGCAGAGGCTCCCCTGCTGCCTTATTGATTGATTGATTGATTGATTGATTGATTGATTGATTGATTGATTGATTGATTGATTGATTGATTGATTGATTGATTGATTGATTGATTGATTGATTCGATTCGATTCGATTCGATTCGATTCGATTCGATTCGATTTGAACCCCGCCTATCTGGTCAATTACGACCTATCTTCATTCAAAACTGCAGAGAGATTAGGGAGGGAGACATAGCACCACCTCAGGCATTGAACCCTCCCAAACATAAACAGCAAAGGAGATGTCTCTCCCACAGCGCAGGGTCTCTGCACTCCCCTCCCCCTCATTCCTGGATAAGGAAGGAGAGAGAAAGAGACAACAGCCACCAGTCAAAGAAAGAACAGCAGGAAGAGAAAAAGATGACAATGTCACCTCCTACCAGCACACTGAGGAGAAAGACAAGATGGTGGCACAGTACATCTCCTGGTTTGTTCACACACTCATTGAGGTCCGCCTCAGAAAATGTGGTGTTGGTGGTTTTCTCATGGAGGAGGAGAAGGTGAAGGCCCCCAGAACCTAAAACATTAGTCATTAGAAACCATTCTATTATTTCAATGATTGCCTCCAAAGGGGTCTTCAAAGCATGCTATGAAAGCATCCTTGACAGGATGAGAAGCGTCCTTGACAGGATGAGAAGACAGTGACAGTATTTCATATCACCTGTCTCAGCTTCAAGGATCCTTTCAGAGTGGACTATCCAAGTCACAGAATATCTTTACATAAAGACCTCTGGGAGGCAGCATGTGCTGGCTGTCTCCTCCTCCCTCCTCATAGAGTTGTAGGATGATTAAAGGGGCTTATAAGGCCATCAGGTCCAATTCTTTGCTCAATGCAGGAATCCAGGCTAAAGTATATCCAGCCGAAAGCTGTCTAGTTTTCTCTTGAAGGCCTCCAATGTTGGAGAGGTCACATCTCCCTGAGGTAATTGGTTCTATTGTTGTACTACTCTAAAGATATTCAGAGTAACTTGGCTTCTTAAAACTTTAGTCCATTATTATGTGTCCTGCACTGCCCTCAGCTAATAAGCTGCTGGTACCATCTCTTTTTCTGCTTCCTCTATAGGCCATTATGCAAGTGAGTGAGTTGAGGTGGGAGGCTGGTCGCTGCTGGCACCTTGTTTTCAATTGGTGGGCGAGAGGATGGGCATAAAAATCCTTGGAAGCAGCCATATAAGGAACAAAATAATTCAGCAGTGGCTCCATGAAGTTTCTTTTGACATGGAATGGCAAAGGGAGACTGCCAGACTTGCTGTGTCTTGCACTTTTGAGTAGACCTCTACTGAACCCAAGGCTAGCCCTAATATTAGGCAGAGTGAGTCAGAAGTGCCATCATCTCCCCAGAGCACTACCTGAATCCCCACATGAGCCTGTCCTGTGTCCCCAGTGCCTCCAAGTATCATAAAACAGTGGTCCCCAACCTTGGGTCTCCAGATGTTCTTGGACTTCAACTCCCAGAAATCATGGCCAGCGGAGGTGGTAGTGAAGGCTTCTGGTAGTTGTAGTCCAAGGTTGGGGACCACTGTCATAAAAGACATAATCCAATCCACCTCAAGCAGGAGAATGTCTTGGACTATCATTGGGTACATCCTTTGACAGAAATATGGCAAGTGGCAATTATATCAAAGACTTTCTCCATTCCTCTGAACATCTTTTACAGTTTAGGGGTGATCGTGATGGTACACTGGTTTTAATGAGTTCAGCTGGATTTATTTATCTGTACCTGTCTTCTTTCATTTGTTCTGTGGTCCTTCCGTTGTGTGATTATTATTGCTTTATTGTAGTTTAAGTGCAAGCCTCTTTGAGATCTTTCTGGGACAGAAATAATAGCGAGTACAACCTGCAAGCTCTTCGAGCCGCTCGCAGCCAAGTCCAACAGGCTGCCAGGAGATGCTCCAATGACTATTGGCTTCAGCTTTGCTCTCAGATACAGATAGCAGCGGACACAGGTAACATCAAAGGAATGTATGATGGTATCAAGCAGGCCTTAGGTCCATTACAGAAGAAATCTGCTCCCTTAAAGTCTACTACAGGTGTGATCATCCAGGACCGAGCACAGCAGATGGAACGCTGGGTGCAGCACTACTCCGAGCTATATTCCAGAAAGAATGTAGTAACCGAAGAAGCATTAAATAACATTGAGTGCCTGCCTGTCTTGGAAGAGCTGGACAGCGAACCAACCCTAGCAGAAATAAATGCGGCCTTGGATTCCCTCACCTCTGGCAAGGCACCTGGAAGGGACAACATCCCTGTTGAAGTGCTGAAATGCGGTAAGGAGATCATCATCACCGAACTGTATGAAATCTTTTGTCTCTGCTGGAGGGAAGGTGGAGTACCACAGGACATGAAGGACGCAAACATTGTCACGTTGTACAAGAACAAAGGTGACAGGGGTGACTGCAATAACTACCGTGGTATCTCTCTTCTTAGCGTTGTAGGGAAGCTGCTTGCCCGTGTTGTGCTGAAGAGGCTCCAGGTGCTTGCAGACAGAGTCTATCCGGAATCACAGTGTGGATTTCGAGCAAATAGATCCACCACTGACATGGTATTCTCCCTCCGACAGTTGCAGGAGAAATGCAGGGAACAACAACAGCCACTCTTAGTGGCCTTCATAGACCTTACAAAAGCATTTGACTTGGTTAGCAGGGATGGCCTTTTCAAAATACTTCCCAAGATTGGATGTCCACCTCGTCTCCTTAACATCATCAGGTCCTTCCACGATGGAATGAAAGGCACTGTAGTTTTTGACGGCTCAACATCAGATCCCTTTGACATCCGAAGCGGAGTGAAACAGGGCTGTGTCCTCGCACCAACACTTTTTGGGATCTTTTTTGCTGTCATGCTGAAGCATGCCTTTGGAACTGCAACAGAAGGTGTCTATCTCCGGACTAGATCAGATGGAAAGCTCTTTAATCTCTCTAGATTGAGAGCGAAGACCAAAGTCCAACTGAAATGCATGAGGGACTTCCTCTTTGCAGACGATGCAGCCATTGTTGCCCACTCTGCTGAAGACCTCCAACAACTCATGAACCGTTTCAGCAAGGCCTGCCAAGACTTTGGACTAACAATCAGCCTGAAGAAAACACAAGTCATGGGCCAGGGTGTGGACTCACCTCCCTCTATTACCATCTCCACACAAGAATTGGAGGTTGTTCATGACTTTGTGTACCTTGGCTCAACCATCTCTGACACCCTCTCTCTAGATGTCGAGCTGGATAAACGCATTGGCAAAGCAGCCACCATGTTCTCTAGACTCACAAAGAGAGTATGGCTCAATAAGAAACTGACAACACATACCAAGATCCAGGTCTATAGAGCCTGTGTCCTGAGCACACTCCTGTACTGCAGCGAGTCCTGGACACTTTGTGCCCGGCAGGAGAGGAAGCTGAACACCTTCCATATGCGTTGCCTACGACGGATTTTTGGTATCACCTGGCAGGACAGAGTTCCAAATAGAGTAGTCCTAGAACGAGCTGGAATTTTCAGCATGCACACATTACTGAAACAGCGACGTCTACGCTGGCTTGGGCACGTTGTGAGAATGGCTGATGGTCGGATTCCAAAGGATCTCCTATATGGAGAATTAGTGCAGGGAAATCGCCCCAGAGGGAGACCACAGCTGCGATACAAGGACATCTGCAAGCGGGATCTGAAGGCCTTAGGAATAGACCTCAACAGATGGGAAACTCTGACATCTGATCGTTCAGCCTGGAGGCAGGCAGTACATCACGGCCTCTCCCAATTTGAAGAGACCCTTGTCCAGCAGGCTGAGGCAAAGAGGAAGTCACAAAGGAAGCAAAACCAGGGAGCTGGACAGGGGACAGATTGGATTTGTCTCCAGTGTGGAAGGGATTGTCACTCTCGAATTGGCCTCCTCAGCCACACTAGACGCTGTTCCAAGTCCTCCATACAGAGCACGATACCATAGTCTTTCGAGACTGAAGGATGCCTACTATGTATTGGAATGAGATTGTATATCAGCTCTACTCTTTGAGCTATTGCAATAAAAGAATTCCTAGTCTCGAGGGATTTGGCTGGAAAGCAGTAGCCAAAATCCTGTTGCTTAGTATAGTAAATCCTGCTGCTCAATGTAGTAAATCATATTTGAGCAGGGCCATTCAATCAACTGGGGTTTGGTAAGTCAGCTCTTCCATAAATTACACTGATTCAAACTGATCTACTTTAACTGTGACTTAGTCTAGCATAGTAGGTTACAGCTGGAGTAGACTGATTTGAATCGATGGAATTTATGGAGTAGATTCACCAAATCCCCATAGATTCAATAGCCCTACTTCAGTGCAATTTATTACGCTGAACATCAGGATTTGGGCCAATGCAGACCTATACATAGCTACTTCAAAGTAGGTCTCGTTTAGTTCAATAAGATTTATTTTGGGGTTAATGTTCAGACAGCCTAAATCATTATATTTGATGTATTCATGAGGGCTTTCATGGCCGGGATCTAATGGTTGTTGTGGGTTTTTCAGGCTCTTTAGCCATATTATGATGGTTGTTCTTCCTAATATTTCGCCAGTCTCTGTGGCCAGCATGTTCAGAGGACAACATTCTGTGCTCTGGTGCAGTTTGTTTGGGAGTGGAGTATTTATGGCTGTGAGATAGACTTTTGTCCTTTTCAGGAGATGGGCGATTAGTGTTTCTTGTTGTGGGTGTATTCTTGTGATAGGGAGGAGAGATTATCTGCCACTGTGATTGATGGGTGTCATCAGCTGGTCTTTTGTGTGTAGTGATCCCTGGTCCTTGTGGCTGGGTAGAGTTTGTTGACCTTTTCATTCTGTATTTTTCAGAGCTGGGAGCCAACTTTTGTTGAGTTTCAAACTTTCCCCCTTTTTTTTGTTATATTTGACTTTTCCCCCCCCTGCAGAATGTTTCTGAAGACATTCCCTTTGTTCTTAAAGTACTCAGTGAAACTGCTGCTCTGTTTGAAATGAAAAATGTCCCCTTCCATAATGTGAGAGATTTTTTGGAGTATAACTACGTCATACAAGATGAGCTCAAAACTGCTGTAAGTAGTAGCATTTCCCCTCCTAATTCATAGGACAGCATTCAGCCAAGCAAAATGCATTATTAGGCCTGCATATGTAACAGAGTACTGAACTTATGTTTATGCATTTAAAATCATTACCAGTCATCTAGATTCAGTGCCAAAAGAGGCTATATTATGTTAATTTTACAAATCAGTTAAAACAAACTAAATCGTTAAACTGGCTATGATTCAGCATCATCCATACCTTTTCAAGCTTCTCGCTGCAGACCTAAAACCTACATTTTTAGAAAAACAAAAGAGGAATTAATACTAAAGTTCCTTCCTAAAGATCCCTTTAATCACTTCTTATCCATGTGTGCAATGGAATATACATAGTCTCTTGACCATTGCATCTAGCTGAATCCCCAGTTTGGTTTGCATTGGATAACTTGTTATGGGTGAAACTCAGAGCTTGGAAGTAACTAGTTATTTCTCGGGTAACAAGAAATGTCCCTTGTAATTGCAAAGATATTCCTTAGGTGTAACAAGAAACACCTGGTAGAAACACCTAGTAGTGTTCATTTGTTACGTTTTAGGTCATTCTAAGACATTTTAACTTTTAACAGTTTTTTTCAGGTTTTATGCCATTGTTTTATCAATCGTAAGTGGTGAAAGTAACATTTTGGGTTTGTTTTTTATTTGTTTATAAATATATACATGGTCAAATATCAGAACTGACCACTAGAGGTCACCAAAGAGTATCTCCTGACATTTTTCTGGTGTGGTGGTAACAAGGCAATATGTTAAAAAACAATGCTACCAAATACTTGCACAATAGGAGCAACAATAACAACAATCTAGCCAAGAAGTAATGAGTAGTACAGAGAGTTCCCTTTAATCTGTAACTTTCTGAGTTCCAGTCAAGCCCAATATATTCGGCATGGTTCTAGAAGTAGTGCTTCCTCAAATGGTGAAAGGCATTTGTCATAGCAAGTTCTTTTCATCACCTCCGCATCTTGCATTTAGCCATGCTGTACACTGTGACTTATTTCTGGGAGATAAACTTGAGTTTACTTTAGAAATCTTGTTACTAAGGCGCATCACTCTGAAGAAATTCTGTCACTGAAAGGAAATCATATTGGTAACATTGGATATGGATTTTCCTTCATGTCAAGCCTGGCTCTCAGTTTCCTCCATCATCAGGAAGTATCTCGAAGGTTGCTGTTGGCATCAAGCAGCTGTGAAATATGGTCTCGTCTTGTAGGAAAGGCCATGCAGAATGAGGGACTGTGTGTTCCCATTTATGGATGGCTGTCAGCCTATCATCTGCCAATCTAGCATTTTTCACAAGTCAGGCCAGTTTTGTAATCTGGTCAACTGACAGCCATATTTGTGGCATTCAAAGTGTTTTATGATGTTTTCCCTCAAGATTAAAGTGAAAGAAGTGATTTCTCTAAAATCATCCAACTTGGTTCACGGCAGAGAGCAAATATGAACCTGAGCCTCCCATCTCCAAGCACAATACTCCTCCTTTCTTTTAAAAGTAACAATGGTTTTTTTTTGCAACTCAGTTAATTAGCATTTGTCTTCTCATTTTCCTTTCCACTTCATTTACAGCTACGATTCCGCTTCAGTCATCAACTGACTACCATTACAGTTAATGAATGCTTTAAAAAGATGAAAATATTTTTGAACAGGGTAAGTAACTCAAGATTCCCAAATGTGGTGTCATGGATAGGGTGAGGGAGCACAGGGTTCGAATCCCAGCTTGGCCACGGAAACTAACAGGGGGAATGGAAATGGTAAAAACACTCCATAAATATCTTGTTTACCTTGCAAGCCCTATTAGTGTCACTAAAAGTCAGTTCCAACTTGAGGGCATAGAAAATACACACACACACAAGCATTTCTTTCCACATAGAATACAGTGGTGCCTCGCAAGACAAATGCCTCGCAGGACAAAAAACTCGCAAGACAAATGGTTGTGGCAATAGGGGTTGATGACTCGCAAAACGAATGTTCCTATGGCCATGCTTCGCAAGACGAATGTTTCCCATTTTTTTGTTCCTGCCTCATGTTCGGTGATTTTTAAATGTTTTTCTATGACGTTTAAAAAGTTAAAAGTTTTTTGATTGGAATTTTTGAAATCATCTGCACAATATGTATGGCTTTAAAGAGCACTTAATAAACCCTTTGTAAACCAAATTTGACTTTTTTCTGACTTTGTTTGCCCACAGGAAGACATTAATTAGATTTCAATGCATTCCTATGGGAAAACGCGTTTCGCAAGATGAATTTTTCGCAAGACAAGATTAATGGTGGAATGAATTAAATTCGTCTTGCGAGGCACCACTGTAATATAATAGTGAAATTGAAAGGGGCCTATAAGGCCATCAAGTCCAACCCCCTGCTTGATGCAGGAATACAAATCAAAGGATATCTTTAGAATGTTGTACGTCTAAAAATATTTCTAATTTATTCTGAGTTATCACTTGCTCACACAGGCCAACATTCTAAAGAGCGTGCCATTAAATCTTTTCTAATAAATAAATAACACTTCTCATGTTTTCTTTCTTGAAAAAGGACACTCACTGCGCTTGGCAGGTGATCCACCAAGATGCCTTAGTGATTTTTCAACAACTAGAGTTCTACATTGTTACTTCACAGCTGAACTGACCCGCAAGCTGAAGATCTGACACTCTTGTGGGACAATTGTTGCTGCTATAAAGGTTGATGGTGTTGACTATATTTGTGCATTAATGTTAGTTTTCAAAATTAAATGTGATAAATGCCTTTTTGATAAAACCAACTCTCGCTTCTTTCCTCTACTTCAGTATTATTTCCTAAATTATGACCTTGTGGGGTGGGGGGGATGCTTTTTAATGCTGATTGCTAAACTAATTTGATGCAAGTCTAGCCAAACTTCTACCGATTTCAATAAATGTCATTGAAAAATGGTGGGTGAGGATGAAGTAGGTGAGGCAGTCTGAGGTGTTTTGGCCATATTCACTGAAAAGAATTGGACGGGATGGTTGGAGTTAAAAAAAACTGGGTACTGTGAAAAACTCAACTTTCCTGCTGCCCTCCTGTGGCCCATGAAGAGAAGAATCTATAAAAGGAATTAAAAACAATAACGTTGTGCTTCTTCCGTTTACCACAGGAGGGCAGCCCAGCTCTGCCAAATGAGAAACAGGAAGGCTAGCAGCAGAGTTTAGAAATAATAAGGAAAAGGCTGTGTTGTCCTTATGGTTACACAAACGTAAGAATGGGTGATACCTTTTACTGGGCCACCAAAAAAAAAAAAAATCAAATAAATTGCCAGTTTTCATAGAGGAATTCCACTTCATTGGGCTAAGCAGCATAGGTAGGGCAGAAGGATTGTAGACAAGAGTTGATGGTAGATGCCTGTTAGAGGTGATCTTGGATTCTGGTTTCAAAAGAGCTTAGAAATGTAGCTCTGCAAGACAACCACACTTAGAATCTCCTAGCAAGAATGGCTCGGGGTGACCGGGGCAGATGGACTAAACCTACAACAATTATTTTCAAATCTATTTTTAAACCCAGGTAAACTTTGCAAACTGGAATCCAGCTCTTTTAGGCTCCTTACCTCAGATATACAATACTGACACCGAATGTTTTGATATACTTTTCTTTTCATTTACAAAATAATTAGCCGCGCCTCCATTAAGAAAGATTAAAACATTTGGCCGGCTCTAGTGCATCACTGTTAAGTTCTCATTGGCACTCGGGCTGCAGCCTAACACAGCAAAGCACATTCAGCCCACAAAAAAAGAAAGAAAGAAAGAAAGGAAGGGAAGGAAGGAAGGGAAGGAAGGAAGGGAAGGAAGGAAGGAAGGAAGGAAGGAAGGAAGGAAGGAAGGAAGGAAAGGAAGGAAGGAAGGAAGGAAGGAAGGAAGGAAGGAAGGAAGGAAGGAAGGAAGGAAGGAAGGAAGGAAGGAAGGAAGGAAGGAAGGAAGGAAGGAAGGAAGGAAGGAAGGAAGGAAGGAAGGAAGGAAGGAAGGAAGAAAGAAAGAAAGAAAGAAAGAAAGAAAGAAAGAAAGAAAGAAAGAAAGAAAGAAAGAAAGAAAGAAAGAAAGAAAGAAAGAAAGAAAGAAAGAAAGAAAGAAAGAAAGAAAAATCCTGTAAATACTGGCAATCAACTACAAATGAGAAGGCATTAGCACATAGTTTCATTTAACACCTTCCAAGCTTCATCCATTGTATAGGATAAATCTATTGGAGCAGAGAAAAGTGGAAGCTTGCGTTAAGTATTGCCTTAAAAATATTCCCACGTCAAATATTCCCATGTCCTCTTTTATAGAAACACATGGAAACATGGAGGGGGGGCGGGTGGGATATTTTAGTGTCTTTCACAGGACAGGAAAATGTGAATATGGCAAGGTGCCATCGCCTCCCCACCAACCCAAGAATACCCTGACATTGAACCTAAATCCTTTTTTTCCCCAGAAATGTGTCCAGACTGTAAAGTACTACCATGAGGGGATGGGAGCGGGTGGGTTTATTGGTTGAAAGGAAGAAGAAGAAAAGAGAGAAATCTCCTCATGTTTAAATGTGGACAAATTCTTGACAACTCTCCATCCCAATGAAGATGAATGCAAACGGTATGTGAGTGGGGGGTGATGGGTGTGTGAGTGGGGGCAATGGGTATGTGAGTGGGGGTGATGGGTGTGTGAGTGGGGGCTGCATTTTCAGCTCCAAACTATTTAAAAGACAAATGCAGTCTTACCTCACCCAAGAATTGACTTATCTTTCCTCACAGGGATCAGTCAAAGAGTAGTTCCAAATTTTATTTTATTTTCAGTGTTATCAATTGCATACAATTTATCAACTCCCCCCACCCCAACACACAGACACAATATTTCTTGAGCTGAGAGAAAATGCAGAACTGGGAACCAGCTCAAGCCCTCAAAATAAGTTACTGTTTCCAGTATGCAGTGCGGTTATTTTTAAGTTAATTTTTGACCCTGAAATTCCAATGCTTTAGACAGGAAATTAGCCTTTGCAATTGACTGAGATAGTGGTCAGAGGTAAGATCCCAGATCACCATGACATTTCAAAGGTATATCACACGATGGGAAACTACATTTCCTGCCCCACAGTGTGACATATCACAGCATTCACATAAACTTTCAACTCTATGAACCATAACTCTTTTATTATCTCGACTGGCATGGTTCCGTCATCTCAGTGTACCATATTTTTTGCTCCATAAGACGCACCTTTCCATAAGACGCACCAATTTTTTAGGAGAAGAAAACAGGAAAATATAATCTGTTTTCTTTTCTCCGTAAGACGCCCAGACTTTCCACCCCCCTGTTTTGTGGGAAAAAAGTGCGTCTTATGGTGCGAAAAATACGGTAATTTCTCTGCTTTCTTTGTCCCGGACAAGAAATTCTCTTCTTCAGCTTCCACCAGGGAGCTGCCACACTTGTAATACAGTATTTAGTCATTTAAAAGGCTTATTTAAAAATGTTTGTTTTGCTTTTCTGCCTCAACAGTCTAATCAAGATGCCCTACAGTAGACACAGATTAATAAAATCACAACGAACAACATAAGAAAAAAGTCACAAGATTTCTCTGTACAGATGTATCAACAAGAAGCACAAAATGGAACAAAACAAAACCCAACATTGTGGCACCTTAAAGATTAACTGCTATATTTTAATGTTGAGCTTTCATGGAACGCGTCCACTTCTTCAGATGTAAAAGTGAGAATTAGAGATGGGCATGAACCACTAATTCGGCAGTTCATGCTGGTTCATCCTTCAGATGAATAGATGTTCAGTGGTTCTCAGCCCTGCCTCCTCAGGTGTCCGCCCACTCAGAGGCAGCACTCAGAGAAGGTGGAGGAGGGAATCTGGGGTGCTGCCTCTGAGTGGGCACCTGCCAGAGAAGGCAGGGCTGAGAACCACTGAACACATTTTTGTCTGAAAAATGAACTGACACAAACCACTGACTCAGTGGTTCGTGCCCATCTCTACTGAGAATACAGAAACTATTTTTCCGTGTATAAGATGCCCCCATGTATAATCCAAAATTAAGAAATCTCAGTGGGGCTTTGCATGTGTAGGGGAAAAGGGATCAAAGTGCTGCAGGATCGCTTTGATCCCTGCTTTCCCCTCCACTTGTTTTTGTTCTCTCCTCAGCTTACTTCCATGTATAAGACGACCTTCAATTTTTAGTCTAAAGATTTTAGACAAAAGTATAATCTTATATACGGAAAAATATGGTATATGGTAAAATAGTCATGCAGGGCTCTAAAAGATAGTGGTGGTCTTAAGTTGCCAGACTCATGTTGCTTTTAACACCTAGTAATGATTGAAGACCTCTGTTTGGTATTTTGAAGCTTTGTTCTGTGCAGGAGACAGAAAGGGAAAGGCAGTCAAATGGGAACAGGCCTTGAGATGGCCTTTGCCTGCCACCTTCTCCATCTGGGTCAGTGGTTCCCCACCTTGAGTCCCCAGATGTTCTTGGAATACAGCTCCCAGAAATCCTGGCTAGCACAGCTATTGGTGAAGGCATCTGAGAGTCTTAGCTCAAAAACATCTGAGGATTCAAGGTTGGAAACCACTGATCTGGGCAATTATTTAATTAGATTAAATACCCAACTCAAGGAAATGTCTCAGTCCTCTCTGCCTCCCCTTGCATCTCATCTGTTCATAGATTGTCAGCCCTCAGGCAACAAAGGCCTGCTGTCCTTTTACGTTCTTTGTGAAGCACTCAGCTTAGCATTATAAAAATAAGAAATCAGAGTATTTGGGGGGGGGCTGGTTGGAGAAAATGTGTTCCTCCCCCAATTCTCAATTTACTATATATTTTCTTCTAAAAATAGTATGAATATTAGGGAGGCTCTGCCCACTTGTTATCAGGAGACCACAAAATATATTTGAGGCCATTTTAGTTTGAAACTGATAATAGATTCTGGCAGCCAAACTCCTTCTGATCTCTAGACCACTGGTTCTTAACCTTGGGTTACTCAGGAGTTTTGGACTGCAACTCCCAGAAGCCTTCACCACCAACTGTGCTGGCTGGGGTTTCTGGGAGTTGCAGTTCAAAAGCATCCGAGTAACAAAGGTTAAGAACCACTGCTCTAGACTACAGTTCACACCAATTCCTTTCCATCGGATGTTCGGGGTGGAGCTGATGTGAATTGTGGATCAGAATACCTGGTGGGGCAAACTTTTCTCACATATTTTCTTTACTTTTCTGAGACTATGTGGAGCTCATCATTCGGGTGAATATTCGTTGTTCTGTTCTAAGGCTGATCTTTACCACAGCCTTTTTGGGGTAAAAATCTGCATATTTATTATAATATTATAATTGTAAGCTGTTGATTCCAATTTATGATGACTCTACCCAAGGTTTTCTAGATCTAAAATAAAAGCAGTTTGACAATTCCTCCTTCTAGTGGTGCTCTGGGATAGCTGGCCGAGCATGGAACTTCATCAGCCACACATGCCTCAGGTAACCTTAGGTGGCTGCTTTCCCAGGATTCGAACTCCAGGCCCCTTCTTCACAGGCTGGCGCTCTGACCCAATGAGCTATACCAACTGTCACTTAGTAGCATAAGTCCCAGTAAAACCCGTTGTGATTAACATAAATCCTATTACTTTTCAAGGGACTTACGGGACAAGAGGTTGGATGAGGGAAGTTAAAATGGGGGGTCCTTCCACCTCAGAGACACCAGATAGATCTGCAGAAAGTTCCACAGATGTGGCGTCATATCAACGGTAGGCCTCAAGAGGAAGCGTGCAATGAACGACACCTCTGAGGCTGACCCGTAAGAGCTGCTCAAAGGACCTCTTCACACAGTTGATGGCAAAAGCTTGATGTGGAAGTATTTACGGCCAAGTCACGTCAGAAGGAACTAATGAGGCTGCCTGGGAACTGGAACAAGGCCAACACCTAAAATAATAGTGCAGGCTGTTCTTCCCTCAGTGTGCAAAACTGATGCCTCCCTACGAAGAACACTGGTCGTGCGGCTCCAGAAGTTCCCACCCAACATCTCAGTAGATCCTGACCATGTAATAAAAGAGAGTATTTATGGAATCCACTTTAAATTATAGAAAGATATTCCTCTCACATGTATAAGAGGGACATTTAATGGAAAAGAAAGAGATCGTTGCCTGCGTGGCTGGGAGGGCAGACAGAAACAATAATGAATATATTGACATTAATTATTAAACTCTCCCAGACGTAACCAAAAGCACATAGAAAGAAATGAAAATGGTTTGCGCTAAAGAATCAGGTGTCCTTCCTGCCAAAGATACTGACACAAAGGACTGGGAGCAGGCAGGGCCTCGTGCATTCTGAATTTCCGACATTCTGTATAACCCACATTTGAACTGAATGGAATTAGGGCACATCAGCCGGTACTAGAATTCTTGTACTCGCATCTGGCCTTTAACCAATTAACAATGTGCAAGTGAATTTGCATATCACAACATCTTTCCGAGACTCCTTTAAGAAAAGGACAGCTTCGGTTGAACGGAAGATAAACTTTAAAAAGAACAAGCTGTACATAAAGGACTCCAAATTTTTGAAGGGTGGGCCATCGTAAGCTGGTAGGAATTGCTCAGTGGTTTAAGGTATCGCACTGTAGAGCCGAAGGTTGGGAGTTCAGTTCCTCATTGCGTCTCCTAGGAGAAGAGCCAGCCTATGTGGCCTTGGGCAAGCTGCACAGTCCCAGAAGAAGGGAATGGTAAACCATTTCAGAGTATTCTCTACCCAGAAAACTCTGGGAAGGCTTGCCATTATTAGGTCGTCTTTAAAACTATCCTTTATCCTGTCCCGGCTCTCCCACGTTTCACTGGTCTGCTCAGTTTCTGATGCTGAACGATGACACAGCTGTTTCAAAAGGGCTATGGAGTCACATATCCTTGTGCTTTTATATTGCTGGTTGTCTGACCTTCTTAAATGTTTCAGTGATGGATGGCCTGTTAGCTACTGTTGTTTCTGGTATTACTGACTTGTGTTTTTATCATTTGGTTAGCCCCCTCAGTGTGATTTTTGTTATTGACAGGCCACTGGCAAAATAACTTTAAAAATAAATTTGAGATCCATCATTGTGCCAGTTCCGTATTTAATAGACATCACTGAAACTATGTATTGTTGGTTTCAGTTGCCTAATGTCCTTAGAATTAAAGCAATATTTATTTTGCCCTCATTGTGAAACTGTTTCTTCCTCTGGTTGTTGTGGGTTTTTCAGGCTGTTTGGTCGTGTTCTGGGGGGGTTTGTTTTCCAAAAGTTTCACAAGTCTCTGTGGCTGGCATCTTCAGAGGACAGGAGTCAGAACTCTGTCTGTGTTCTGGTGTAGTGTGTGGGATTGTTGAGTATTTGTAGCTGTGGGATCAGGATTTTTTTCTTTTCAGGAGATTGGGTGATTCCTGTGATCAGGGTGTTTGTTGTTATGTATTTTTTTGTGATAAGTGGGGAGATGATCTGTCACTATGATTGATGGGTGTCGTTAGGTAGCCTTTTGTGTGCAGTGATCACCCGTCCTTGTGACTGGGTATGGTTTCTTACTGTGTTTAAAATGGAAGTATGACCTTGGCTTGAAAAACTGAAAGGATACAAGGTGTTTTCTCAAGGCATCACTTACTTTTATAAGGGGGCAAAACAGGGGAAAGTTCCTGGAACATCTATGTCCCTTGTTGCATATGCCAGTACTAGACATGGTGTGATGAGAAGCAGTATGGCACAGTGGTTATAGTAGTAGAATATGACTTGGAAAATCCATGATCTCATCCTTAGTGAGCCATGAAACTCACTGGATAGTCTTCAGCCATGCCTTCTGAGCCTGACCCACCTCAAAGCATAGCATAGGGAGGAAAGTTAGGTAGGCTTTGCTGAACTAATTAGAGCAGAGGCAATATATAACAAAATAACAAAGATGACTACGCATGAGAAGCTGTGCTCTAGATATAGGGTATATAAGAGGACAAGCTTAGAGCTACTTAATAGAGATTATTATAGATTATAGAGAACATACTTTAGCCACGTCTTTCAACTCACAAAACTAGGGTGCTTATCAGTCCATCACTTCCTGATGAAGTCTACTTTCGAGACTACAAAAACAATAGCGTTGTTTGCATTTCGTCCTGGCCTCTAAGGCAGGAGAACAGAACCACATTGTGGTGGCACAAGATTCAATGAACGTGGTTACCTGTATCTATGCCATACCCTCTTAAGAGTGGTAACAGGCATTTGGGACATGGCTGAGATTTGTCCGTTTCACACAAGCAAAGCCATGCAACATGGTTTAAAATGGTTGTTCACCGATTGCATGGGGTCATGGACCGCATGGGGAAATTTTTGAAGTTTTTTTGAAAAAAACACAACCTACAAACAGTATTCAAGCCCACCACAAACGTCCAATAAATGTTATGGTCAGCAAAGGACAAAAGGGACCCTCTCACCACTGCAGGAGTATACCGGATACCTTTCAATTGTGGCCAGGTATATATTGGAACCACAAAACGCAGCATCCACACCAGAATCAAAGAACATGAGAGACACTGCAGACTAAAACAACTGGGAAAACTGGCAGTAGCTGAACATGCCCTAAAACAAGCTGGACATGAAATTTTATTTCAAAATACTGAAGTACTGGACAACACCAGCAATCATTATGTTAGACTGCACAGGGAAGCCATTGAAATCCACAAACACCAGCAGAGCTTCAACAAAAAAAGAAGAAAGTTTAAAACTCAACAAAGCCTGGCTCCCAGCACTGAAAAATACAGCCTGAAAAAGGTCAACGAACTCTACCCAGCTACAAGAACCAGTGATAACTGCACACAAAAGACCAGCTAATGACACCCATCAATCAAAGTGACAGATAATCTTTCCCTCTTATCACAACAATACACTCACAACAAAAAAATACGCTGATCACCACACTCACCCATCTCCTGAAAAGGACAAAAACTGATCCCACAGCTATAAATACTCAGCTATCCAAACAAACTGCACCAGAGCACAGACAGAGTTCTGTCTCCTGTCCTCTGAAGATGCCAGCCACAGAGACTGGTAAAACATTAGGAAGGACAACTTTTAGAACATGGCCAAAGAGCCTGAAAAACCCACAACAATCATCAGCTCCCGGCCATGAAAGCCGTCAAGAATACATGGTTTGAAATCTTTACATGGCCACAGAGGAGAGAATGTTTTAGAAATGACCCCCTTTTTGAAGGCTGCTGTCTGAAACAAGCAATATAGTGCAGCTCATTAAAGGGGCTGCTTTGTTCAGCTGCAGAGGAGATGATCTTTAAATAGCACAAGCTCTTGAGATATACGTGTATGCATTAGAGGTTTTCCCCCAAGGACAGAAGTCTGGTGCTATACTGAGAAATGAAGCAAAATATTGAAATGACCAAGGTGGATGTGATGTGGCTTAATGAAAGGACTTTCAGACATTTTACATAATTTATATCACATTGCCAAAGTGGCTGGTGTGGGCGACAGAAGGAAAAACAGAGATTCTTCTGCAACAAGAATAATGTGTCCTGAAGGGTTACTGGATAAATATCTGGCTGCGGAACCAGAGGTTGGAAGTTTGATTCCCCGCTGTGCCTCCTGCAAGTAGAGTCAGCCTGTGTGGCCTTGGGCAAGCTTTATAGTCCTAGGGAGCCCCCAGGAGAAAGCAACAGTACAGTATTCTCTACCTGGAAAACCCTGAAAAGGGACATCGTAAGTCATAATTTACTTGACAGCACATGATTATTATTTTAGGAGGTTACTTTTTACTGTAATTGAGGTTAACCATTTTGCTTAAACAGTTGGGATGGAATTCCGTTGGCCTTGGGAAGTAACTGGTATTTTTCAGAACCCTCTGGTGTTTTTTACTGGCTTTTCCAGAATTTAAGATTGAATGGTAAAGCAGAACAGGCTGTATAAGCCAAGATCAGAACTTGCAAGGAGCAAGACTCAAGCAAGACTTTGTCGAAAAAGGAAGCATCAGGCATTGCCAGCAGATTATTTGACAGACACTAAATTCCAGAAAGCCAGTTCCTGATGGAGAAGGGAGGTTACAGGCTGTAAATCCAGGAAGGCTGTAAATCCAGGAAGAGCTCCCATTCATAGGCATCCTTCAGTCTCAAGAGACTATGGTAACGTGCTCTGTATGGAGGACTTGGAACAGCATCTAGTGTTTTGATGCTGTACGTGAAGCTGGAGTGTCCTCTCCAGGGCATGAACCCTGGGTAAAATAATATGGAGGACAGGCTGTTACCCAACCAGCAAATCCCCCCTCTCCACGACGCTGAAATAGTCCAATGGAAAAGCAAGAGCCAATACAACTGGTTTCAGCAACATCGCAAGAGTTGACAATGCTAGCCCTCAGATAAAATAGATATAACGTCAGTTCAAACTCAATCATCTGCCCTGCTGAAAAAAATCTAGCAGGAACATAAATCCAAAAGCTGAGGTCACTGTTTCAGTCCATGAGCAAGCCACATAATCTAAAGATGGGCAAGACCTTTTGAAGGACCAGCTAAAATTTCACAATGTGGAAGCTTTCTGAGTTCCCTAGAAGTCATCACCAGAGACTGTGAGCTGTAAAGCACAACAGTACTGCACCTTCCACCTACTAGGATCTTAAACAAATTATAATGGTGTATTAGAGATGTCTTGAAGAATCTCAACCCCTGGAAAGAGTTAGGTGCTGCACCTTCTTCTACTGGTTGTCCCACATTGGGCTTGAAGTTGATATGGTATATCTAAGTCAGTCTTCTACTGGCCTATACGTTGCAGAGTTTTGAATTTTTGGTAACATTCCTCTAGCTGTGCAGCAGAAGTGTAGGGATTCACAGAGCAGAATAGCTTCAAGTTCCCCATATTAGTCCACTCCTTTCTAATTAACTGGCACTTACTCTGAGGCACTTTGATAATAGAAGAAAATAAAAACTAGTGATGGGTGTGAATCAGAAAAATTGTGATTTGTTTTGATTTGTGATTTGCTAAGCTCAAGGAGTCACAAATTATGAATTAACAATTTTTTATGAATCAATTTGTCAATTTGTTTTTGACTTTATAAAACACCTTCCCAAGCACCCAGAGATACCAAATTCAGAGGGAAGCTTCCCCTGACTCTCCTCTACAAGTCATGCAAGTTTGGTGAAGTTTGGATTTTGGGCATCCCAGTTATATATCCACAAAGAGGGCCCACCAGGAAGGGTCCCCCCCCCAAGCACCGATAGTCACCAAAATCACAAAGAAGTTTCTACTGCCTCTCATCTAAAAGCTCTCCAACTTTTCTACAAAGCAAGTATCCCAGGAAAGTGCCTGTAACAGCTGGCTTGGAGAAATCCAATCTTCACCAAACTCGGAGGGATTATAGGGGAGAGGCAGTAGAAGCTTCTCTGAGATTTTGGTGTCTCTAGGTACCTGGGGGAGTTATTTTACAGCCAAATGAATCAACAAATCAAAAAAATCACTTAACATTCGTTGATTTGCATTTGTTGGGAGCATTGATTTAGGTGAATACAAATTGATGAATTAGCGATTTTTGAATGAATTTTGTGATTTGTTTTTTTTAATTTGTGCCCATCGCTAATAAAAACTGTTTTCTTTTAATAACAGCCGTGAACAGATCAAATGTCACATATGACTGTTTTCAACAACAGCTGTCAATAGACTACAGAGAGGGAAAGAGAATAAAGGAGGTGGGGCTCTCTTTGAATTTAGAGGCAGAGGGAAAACAATTGGTTTGTGCTGGATAGATTGACAGTCACCCTAGGCCAGAAAGGTCCCTTCTAGCCAAATCTGCTAAAGGCAGCCTGCGAGGTTGCAAAAACTCCAACGTTATACTTGAAAGGAACATTTCTGCCTTAGAGGCATGGCATCGAGGCACCAGAACTTGGTGACAAAATCAATTGGTTTTCTAGCATTTATTATATCATATAAACACATCTGTGTATCCCCCTGCAGGTTCTCATTGATGGGAATCGGTTCTGAAAAGTACACGGGAGAGACAGCACAGCACATAATGCAAGTTTCACGGCAAAGATGCTCCACTGCCAGCCAAGCGGGATCTGTGCTTGTCTGTACTGTCTAGATGCTTCAGTTGATAATATGTCTCTCCTCATGATGAGTCATTGCAGAACCTTATTTGAACTGCCAGGAATGACTCAGCGCACATGAAAAAATAATAACTGGAGAGGGCTTTTAGAAGCTTCACCAAAGGTGCCTCAAAGATCAGTACACACATTAGCGGGCTGTGGTATTGATATAGGAAGCCACTGTCAGTGATTTTCTGTACACAAAGAAGAAAACTGACCAACATTATAGGAACAGGAAAAGTACCATTATCCTGAATCAGACTCCCTTGTCTGTACAGCCCAGTAATGTCAACTGTGACTGGCAGTAATTCTTTCCTCGTCCTGCCCGAAAATGCTCAGGATTGAGCATTGGATAAAGGTAAAGTTTCCCCTGGACATTTTAGTCAGTCGTGTCCGACTCTAGGGGGAGGTAGTCATCCCTGTTTCCAAGCTGTAGAGTCAGCGTTTGTCGGAAGACAGTTTCCGTTGTCACGTGGCCAGCGGGACTAGACACGGAACGCTGTTACCTTCCCACTGAGGTGGTACCTATTTATCTACTCACATTTTACATGCTTTCAAACTGCTAGGTAGGCGAGGAGCTGGGACAAAGCAACGGGAGCTCACTCTGTCGCGTGGATTTGATCTTACGAATGCTGGTCTTCTGACCCTGCAGCATGCAAAGGCTTCTGCGATTTAGCCTGCAGTGCCACCACGTCGCTTGAGCATAGAACCTTCTAAATTGAAAGTGTCTGCTCTGCCATGAGATACAACCCATTGCCAGATACAATATCCTGTATTCCTGGTGAATTTCTACTCTGAGAGTGAACATAAAAGTATTACCCTTCTAAAAGGGCATTATGACCGGAATTGTCTATTCTACATTGAAAGTGAAGAATTGCACACTTGTTAAAAATTGAATAGCTGGCTGGATAGCTCAGTGGTTTAGGCCTTTGGCTACAGAGTCAGAGATTGTGAGTTCGATTCCTCATTGCGCACCCAGAGAGAAATGGCAGGCTGTGTGGCCTGGAACAAGCTGTACAGTTCCAGGATGCTCCTGGAAGATGAGAACGGTAAACCACTTCTGTGTATTCTCTATCTGGAAAACCTTGAAAAGGGTAGCAGAATTGATGGCACATGATGATGATTAAAAAGTGAATAATTTGTAGGCAAATAGAGGTTAATATTAACCAATCTGAGCTACATGGTATATTCTGTGTACCACAAAGGGTCAGCATGATTGATTGATTGATTGATTGATTGATTGATTGATTGATTGATTGATTGATTGATTGATTGATTGATTGATTGATTGATTGATTGATTGATACCCCACCTTGCTTTTTTGATACTCTGTTCTTAGGCTGAGTTTTATGAATGGCAAGTTGTAATTTAGAGAATGATGGCATACACAGAATCTTTTGCAGCAGCTATACACACAAATTTTCTCTAGGCAAGTTGTCTCTGCACAGAGAAGTAGCAGGACTCAGCCTGGTTCCTTTACTGAAAGTCATAAAATCTGTTTGTCCCTTATGAGAACTACTTCAGGTATAGTTGCATTATGGCCAGAACTTTCTGTTACCATAGATTTTCTTTTGACAGATAGCACTGTAACATGGATTAGCCTTGCCCTGGCCAGTCAGTGCAAAAGACTACAATACAGGCTGGTTTGGGTTACCAGCAGGAAACATTGTTCTAATTCCTTGTTAAATTGTGGAAACAATGACTTCTTTCATCAAAATATCTTCCAACGGTGCAAAATCCTTTTCTTTGGATGTTTTCCAGCACATCAAGTCACGGATATTTCAAGCAGTTTCAAATTTATTTTTAAAGGTGATTAAAGGCATAATCCTTGTTGCTTTCTGATGTCATTATTGGGCTGTTTATGTTTGCCTTTTTCACTAAAAGGATCTCAGAAAGGTCCTGTGGGACAAGATTACTTCAATCAAGGCTGGCTTTTAAGTATTACTTTATAAAGAAATCTCTGCTATTAATACCCCAGCAATAGTTTAAACCTCCTTAAGTCTGTTTGCATTTACAGTACAAGTTACTGTCTTATGGTTTGCTTTTTTGCAGGTGCTCAGTTAACATGGCATAACCTCTGCCACTAGCCACAAGATAGCTACCTTGCTTTTGCACTGGGTTATCATCATCCCCTCATTAATAATCTGTTTGGATTACTGTAATGTGCTCTATGTCGGGCTGCCTTTGAAGACAGTTCAGAAACTTCAGTTGGTACAAAAATCTGCAGCCAGATTACTGACTGGAACCAGCTACAGGTAACATATAACACACCTGGTACAAGAACTGCACTGGCTACCAGTCTGTTTCTGGGCCCAATTCAAAGTGCTGGTCATTACCTTTTTTATAAAGCCCTATACAGCTTGGGTTCAGGCTGCCTGAAGGACCATATCTCCCTAGAGGCACCTTCTCGGGGATTAAGATCAGCAGAGGAGGCCCTCCTCTCGGCCCCATTGCCAGCACAAGCACAGCTGATGGGGAAACGGGAGAGGGCCTTCTCTGGGGCAGCTCCCCAAGCTATGGAACACTCTCCCTCGGGAGATCAGGATGGTCCCTTCCCTTTTACCCTTCAAAAAAAAAAGTCTAAAGACCCATCTCTTCAGGCAGGGTCTTAGCAATTACATCTGAATCCCTGAAACCCATTTTAGCACATCATTTTAATGTTTTCCATGTTTTTCATGTTTTAATCTTTTCATTTAATTTTAAATCATATACAGTGGTGCCTTGACTTACGAACGCCCTGACCTATGAAAGTTTTGAGTTACGAACAGCTCCGGACGTAAAATATTGCTTTGAGTTGCGAACGGAACTTTGACTTATGAACGGGGAAAAACTTTCCTGCCCTTTTTTTGACCTAAGTTCGTCTTAGGTCAAAAGAAGAAAAAAAGGGAAAAAAATATCCCCCTAGTGGTAGAGTACGGATTAACCAGCTTTGCATTAGTTCCTATGGGAACCAATGCTTTGATTTACGAACCGTGCCTTGACATAAGAAAAAAACAAAAAACAGCTGGAACGGATTAATCGGTTTTCAATGCATTCCTATGGGAAATGCTGCTTTGACTTAAGAACGTTTTGACTTACGGCCACCGTTCCAATACGGATTAAGTTCATAAGTCAAGGCACCGCTGTATTTTTTAATTTGTCTTTTAATATTTGTGTTTTAATTGTGTGAATTTTAGTGCTGTGAGCCGCCTTTGGTCCCTTTGTTGGGAAAAATGTGGCATACAAATAAAACTAATAATAATAATAATAATAATAATAATAATAATAATAATAATAATAATAATAATAATAATAATAATAATAATAATAATAATAATAATAATAAAATTTACCAGCCCACCAGTGCAGTCAGCTAAATGACAGCTGCAAGAAAAGGTGAGGAAGGGGGTATGTTGACTTCCTGGGAGAAAGGCACGCCAATATCATCACCACTGTCCACTGCTACTGCATCCTTACTTGCGCGTAAACCTTGTTCATGAGTAAATTGGCGATTTTTATTCTTATATTATATGTAAACCACCCAGAGCAGATACATTCTAGATGGGCGTTATATAAATCTAATAAATAAAAATAAAATAAAAATAAAGTTGGAAACATTATGGCAAACTTGTGAAATTCTCCCTCCCTCACCCCCATGCCTCTTCATACCTGAGGATTCTGGTTCAAAATATGAGACAAAGGATCATAGCAGGAGGAGAGCTGGAAGCCTGTTGCTTAGCATAGTGAGTTGCAACAAGAGTAGGCCCATTTGAATCAATGGAAGTTACAGAGGAGTTGACTCACCAAATCCCCATTGATTCAATGGGCTTACTGTAGCACAACTTACTGCACTAAGCAACAGGATTTCGGCAAACATGAGTATTCACATCCAAGTTGCCCTTTTCTCTTACCCTAATTTCAGCTTAATTGATTTTACGACATTAGTTTTAAATCATGGGTGTGCCTCGCTTTCTCCGAAAAGAAGAAAGTAGGATTGTTTTAACAAATATTAACCAGAGGAGTGGGTTCAAGATTTTATTAGAAATCAGACATAATTTCTGAACTGGAAGAGATGTTAGCTAGCAGGGGGGGAAAGTGGTTAACTAAAGAGACATTTTAGAGCATTGCTTGTGTGTATTTATAGTAACACATTCCTCAATCCAATAAACATATTATACAATGATTTTTTCCTCCTCTCAGCTGAGAATTTGTGCTCAGTTTAACTGCTGCTGTTAATACCACCCACACCCTGCTCTGGCTGCCAATTTTTTATCCTGAGCATCATGCATCTTATCAAAATAAAACATTGTTTTGTATATTTTGTTCTCGGGCTTGCAGAAAAATGCAGGTTTGCGCTTTGATTATTTTGCAATGTAATAACCTCAGACCCACATTTTCTCTGAAACCTTTCTTGTTTATTACTTCAGCTGTAAGCTACAATCCTTCAGCTGTACAAATGTAAATTTCTCTCACCTTCAACCATGTTTAAGGTAATGCTTGCATACCTCACAGGGTTGTTGTTGAACAACTAGAGATAATGTATGTAAACAGAATGTGTTTTTCGAAGGTGTTGTGCAGGGACGACAAGAGGACTGTTCCTCCTGTTGTTTCAGCCTATCTGTAATTAGTTCTTATAAATATTACAGGGAATCATGACAACATATACTTTTTTTAACTAATGCAGTCTTGATGAGGCTACCTTTCTCCTGAAGGAGTGGTTTTACCAGTTCCACTCTTCCAGTCAGTTTTCATGACTAAGCAGGGATTCAAACCCTGTTGTCCAGAGTCCTAGTCTGTCACTCTATCCCCTACTTCACACTGGAAACCCTACATATAGGGTAGGTAAATCTAAAAAGACCCTGGAAAAGACCCTGATGTTGGGCAAGTGTGAAGGCAAGAGGAGAAGGGGATGTCAGAGGACGAGATGGTTGGACAGTGTCACCGAAGCAACCAACATGAATTTGACCCAGCTCTAGGAGGTAGTGGAAGACAGGAGGGCCTGGCGTGCTCTGGTCCATGGGGTCACGAAGAGTCGGACACGACTTAACGACTAAACAACAAAGATATAAAAAAGAGACACGACACACCTGCTGAAGCTCTTGCTTCTGCTCTCTTTTGCACTTGGCTGCCCTACTTGATATCTTGAGACATTTTGTTTATTTCTCAACCTTTAAGTTCATCCATTGATCTATTTTTATGTAGAGTGCCTTCAAAGAGTCATAAGACTCAACCAATGCCAAAGTAGAATGCTGGAGGGACCTTGTCATTGGTCACAGACAACTCCTGTATTAGGACAGTTGTTCCAGCTACCAATCTGTTTCTGGGCCCAGTTTAAAATATTGGCTTAAAGCTGTGTAACACCACTATCCAAAAGACCACATTCTCCCACACAAGTTCATCCAGACAATGAGATCTGCGAGGGGAGCTCTAAGGAGGTCCTGACACAACCAGAGGCACCTTTCACAGTGAGAGAACCTTCTTGGTTGCTGCTCCATGTTGTAGAGAGCAACCTACAGGAGGATCCCCGCAGTCCCTCTCAGTGGTGGTCTTCCACCAGGAAGTAAAAGCCTTTTTGTGCAGGCAACCTTTGGGTGGCTGATTGGCTACAAAGATCTTTTATCATGCATTCTTTACCTTCTGATTTTTAACAATTATTCATTTAAGGTTTGCCAGTCAGTGGAAAGGGAGAACCTCGGTAAAAAGCAGAAGACGTTTCTCCATGTAGTATACACATCCTTTTCTACACTCCAGCATTCACTGACCATGCATTCACTGACCGGACAAGTAATGGAGCAGCTTAATGGGCAGATGTTAGCAGGTGATGTTCAATGCTATTCTTTACCCCCACTCCCACCCCCATTGATTACTGCCCATCAAATTCCTGTTCAAAACACAAAAGGGGATCAGAAGTGGATTCTTTTTTTTTCTAGTCATCTGGCAATCCTAATTGTAAAAGAATTGGACATTCTACATTTCAACATTCCTCACCAACATATTTGCATGCAGAGTTACAGTTTTTTTATCCGCAGCCTTTTAAAACACCCATTAACAATAATTTATCTGGGTAATATATTGGGTGGTCCTAAAATGTTTTAAAATTAAAATAGTAGCCTGTGATACAAATCAATTACAAATAAGGGCAGCTTTTGCTGTGTAAATGCACATGTAATTTCCCACCACTGCCACATCTTGAGTTGTGGTTTAATAAGCAGCACAATCCTCAAATCCCTTTAAGAGAGACAGGCAAGTAAAGACTTCTCAGGAGTAATTATAAAAAAAAAATAGGCAAATTGCAGTGTGGTCCACTCATAGCAGAACAGACCTTGGTAGGGCCATACCTTTGCTGGATCACTAGAATTTTATAGATAGGCATTTGAATTCTCCCGAGTATTTGAATAGCCTTCAGTAGTCAAAGATCGTATCAAACATTGAATTAAGGCATATCGTTAAAAAATTAGGCCAAAGGAATGGCCTTGGCTCAACAAAGCAAAATGGAGTGTAGAGTTTATAGGAGACAGAGATAACAAGGGTATTGGGTGGTATTTCTTTCACCTTCTGCAGACAAATGGATAATTCACACCCCGCTCTGGCAAATGCCCTATGGCAGTAAAACCACACCAAAAAATGAAGCAACAGTTTTGCATCGACAAAATGAGAGAATGCAGTCTGGTACCACACTAGACTTAAAAATCTGCCAAATTGGTATTCTGTACTAGGAAACCTACGCTGACATAGCTCCATTGTCATATATCTCAGGAGTGAGTTGCCACCAGGTACAAAGTCAGGACTGATTTTAGTTACATCAAATCATGCTGTGTGATGGGGAAAAACAGAATCAGCATCTTAACTGGCAGCAGTTTGCCAATGACATGTTATTTATTTATTTGATTTATACCTCGCCCATCTGGCCTAAAAGGCCACTCTACCAATGGAATTACACCCCCCCCCCCTGTCAGCATAATAATAGGATTCTGACCATTCCAGATCTTGATATTTGGCATTTTTATTATAAAGTATTCATTGATCCTCCCATGGGAAATTTGATGACCACACTATGACAAGGAAGAAGGCAATGAAACAAGTCTATCCAGAGGAATAGTAGAGGTTTTTGCAGGCTTGATAGACTCTTCTTTTCTGTAGAAAATAAAACTGATAAAATAAAACAGGTGGGGAAAACCCAAAATTAAATAGCTATTCCAGCTAAAAAACATATATATACTGTATATGTATGTGGATGAGAGCTGTTGATAAGCAAACTCTCAGGTAAGAATGGAACATTGGCAACAACATAGTGACCTGGAATTGGCAGTTGATGGCAGTTGGCTGGAAAAGGCCAGCAGCTCGCTGCTTAAAATTGCAATTGAGTTTTCCCGAGGGAAAAAAGGCTACAGATTGACTCACGGACCACTTTTATTTTTTAGTTTTTTGTGGCCGAGGGGAAAATACAAGAGGAAAACAATGTCAGAAAGTAAGTCCTTGCGGCAGAATTAAAAAATTGTCTAAATAGTAGGGGAAAGAATGAATGGATAGAAGAGCAAGAGTAAAATCAGAAAAGATTGAAATCACAGTTATATGTAAGGAAAGGAGGTGGTGATGAAAATATAACACATGCTTCATTTGAAAATCATAGCTAAGTTGCTTGACTTGGGTTGGGAGAGCAGTGATTTTTCAAAACTTCAAAAGAAACAGTGTAAAAATTGAGTAAGGAAAATCGAAAGAAGTAGATGTAAGAGCAGCAATAGAAAATTTGTGTAAGGATAAACGAGTGGACAGCACCAAAGGGTGACTCTGTACCGAACAGAGTAGATCTCTGACACTTTTAATAGGATTAGGATTGTGAAAATGTCAGCAGACATAGAGAAAAGAAGGTTAGATTTAAACCTGCAGTTACATCTGGTATTTATTTTTAACACATCTATTAGATGCACAGGAATCCTGTTTTCTTTTGCTTTGGACTATTCTATAAAGTTGTTCCTACCAAGAAAAAACAACAACCTGGAATTTAGAAGTATATAAAATAAACTCTGTGAATACACACATACACATCTTGGAAATACAGTGCCATAACACTACAAATACATGTTCTGAATAACATGGGTATAGGGAAAAAAATACAGCTCATTGCCAGAGCATATTCTTTTATACAGACATTTGAGGGAAATAATCATGTGACACCCTGGAGAATCATACCAATCAGATGATGTTGAGCTAGATGGATTAATGGTCTTACTTGTTTCCATAAGGAGATTCAGTATACCCCTGCTGTGCTTTAATTAAGATGGTTGCCACTAGTATGTGTGTTGTGTTGCCTTAAGTCACTGCTGATTTACGTCGATCCTAAAGTGTGTGAGATGTTCAAAGAGTGGTTGTACAAGTGCCACCACATCCTGTGGGTTTTCATGGCCAAGCATGGATTTGTAGCCTAGTTTCCTGACTAGGGTAGCCCAGCAATAGCAAGGCACCTTCATGTTTGTTTGACAAGCGAGCATCCTTGCGTTAAAAGCAGCATTCCCCTCTTGTATACAACTATGAATGAGGGACGAGTCTTGTCAGTTTTGGTTCTGGATACATAGGTTGCCACCATTCTGCAAAGCTCCATTTTTGCAAGAACTAGCCAGGCTGCCTGGCCAGCAAAGCTAGTGGTAAAACCTTCTGGGAGTCCAAGAACATCTGGGGACTCATGGTTGAGGACCACTGCTCTACACCAAGGCAGTCCTCCAGATGTTGTTCATCTGCAACTTCTATCAACTTTAGCCAACAAAACCAATGGTAAGGAATGCTGGGAGTTACAGTTAGGCAATATATGGAGGGCTACACTTTGTCTACCCTAGCTGCTCAGGGTTGGCGTTTCTGTTTACCATTCTATACTCAGCAACTTATGAGTAAGCCTTATCAAATACAGCGTGACAATAAATAGGCATAAGACAGGGCTATCAGTAGTACACTATAATTTTCCAGTGTTGTGTAGTGGGTAGAGTGATGGACTAGGACTCTGAAGAACAGGGTTCAAATCCCTGCTCAGCCATGGAAACACATTGGAGGAATGGAACTGGTAAAAACATAATATCTCACTTACCTTGAAAGCCTTATTATAAGTCGGTTTTGACTTGACGGTACGTCACACACATAATACTGTATCAGTAGACTGCCTTGATTTTTTTCCCACTTTACTAGTTTGTGTCAGAAGTTGCCATATTTATTTAGAACTAATATAATGAAGTAATTATCACCTCTATAGTGAAATAACAACTGTAAACAACAGGCAGCACAAATGTGTGTGTTTTTCTTACAAGAATAGCCGTCCTTTCCTACCAGGTCATCAATAAAAAGACAACCAAACCTATCCATTTAGGCTAGAATTAAATTATTAAAATCATAGTAAACGATGACAATCAAAAGTCCTCACACGACTGCAACAAGAAAAACAAAGATCTTGAGGCACCTTAAGAACATAAGAAGAGCCCTGCTGGATCAGGCCAACCGCCCCTCTAGTCCTGCTTCCTGTGTCTCACAGCAGCCCCACCAGATGCTTCTGGGAGCACATGAGATATCTAGAGACCTAACCTCCTCATACCCCTCCCCTGCATCTGGCATTTGGAGGTACCTTCCTTTTAAGCCTGGAGATGATACATGACCATCATGGTTTGTAACCTACGATGGACTTGTCCTCCAGGAATCTGTCCAATCCCCTTTTAAAGGCATCTAGGCCAGATGTCATCACCACATCCTGTGGCAGGGAGTTCCACAGAATAAGAACACATTGGAGAAATATTTTCTTTTGTCTGGTCTCACTCTCCCAGCACTCAATTTGAGTGGCTGTCCCCTGGTTCTGGTATTGTGTGAGACGGAAAACAGCTTCCCTCTATCCACTTTATCCATCCCCTGCATAATTAATCCATCAACCCAGAACTAATATATCTTGAAAACCAACAATCTATACATTTGGCATGAGTCTCAGTGGATTGCAACCTACTTCTGCAGTCATCTAAAAGGTGCCACATACTATTGTTTTTATTGTTGTTGGTGGAACAGATTACCACGCTCTCTGAAAACTTCAGGGCCTGGTATTTGCATGTGGGAGGGGGGGGATGGAAAGGGTGTCACAGAGAGATGGATTTCATGCTTCCATGTGTACATGACTCAGGTAGGGTATAACTAGATTAACCAGCTAAAATCCGATTATGGAGCACTCATTCAATAGCTGTGTTTAGATCCACTTCAGGCTGTTATTAGGCAGTAGAGATTGACAATAACGCTGACCAGTGGCTTACGGCCCATCAGGCCCAATTTCTCTTCAGGCTTGTCAGTTTTCGAGCCAGACTCTCTTAGCGATCACAGCAAGAATCCAGAGAATGCCGTGAAGTTGATAGCAGGGGCTCCAATTGCTTAGACTTCATGGAGGAGGACCAGGGGGCCCCAAGTATAATAAAGAACAACGCTGCTGTATCTTTTTGTATGTTGTTGTTATCGGTGTTTAAGTCAGAATGAACTTATAATGATCCTAACAGGGCTTTCAAGACAAGTGAGCTATCCAAGGAGTGGTTTTACCACTTCTCTCCTCCGTTCGTTTCCATAGCTGAGCAGAGATTTGAATCCATATTTCTTGAGTCCTAGCCCATCTCTGTCCACTACATCAAGAGTATCCTCTTTTTTGTTTAGGACAGGGAATTTCAGCAAGCTTGTAGCAGTACATTGTCACACAATGTGTCCTGTTTTATAACTGTCAACTCGGTGACTGGGATTTACCATCCTGTCTTCCATTCTAAGTCAACTTTGCCATTAAAGGATCTACTAGGCTGAGGACAGACACCCCCCTCCAGATGTTGCTGGGGGGCAACTCTCCTCTGCCATAGCCAATTTTATTTATTTATTTATTTATTTATTAGATTTTTACCCCGCCCCTCTAGACCATGTCTACTTGGGGTGGCCAACAGCAAGGATTGATGGTCGTGCGGATTCAACAATGTCTGGAAAGGCGTGCTTTGCCCACATCTGCTCTAGAGCCATCTTCGACATCAGTCTTATCCTCCAAATGCTTTAGCTTACTACCCTCAGGACTCTGGACTGCCGGCAGTCCTGGCTGCTGCTGATGGGAACTGAACTCTAGAACCTTTGGCAGGAACTAATTTGGGGAAAGCTCAGTGGCTTAGGCACCTGGCTGTGGAGCCAGAGGTTGGGAGGTCGATTCCCCACGGGGCCTCCTTGAGAGGGGCTGGACTTGATGATCCATAGGGTCCCTTCCAGCTCCGCAGCTCAAAGGTGGTGGTGGTTGTTATTCAAAAACACCAGGCACAGTCAACATTATAAAAACATTGCCAGGTATTATATAACAGATACAAGTTTTAACCAAAAACCTAAGTATATTATTATTATTATTATTATTATTATTATTATTATTATTATTATTATTATTATTATTATTATTATTATTATTATTATTATTATTATTATTGTTGTTGTTGTTGTTGTTGTTGTTGTTGTTGTTGTTGCTATTGTTGTTGCTATTGTTGTTGTTGTCATTTCGTCGTCGTCGTCATCATCATCATCATCATTATTATTGTTGTTGTTGTTGTCATTTCGTTATCATCATCATCATCATCATTGTTATTATTATTATTGTTGTTGTTGTTATCATTTCGTTGTCATCATCATCATCATCATCATCATCATTATTATTATTATTGTTTTGTTGTCATTTCGTTGTCGTCGTCATCATCATCATCATCATCATCATCATCATCATCATTATTATTATTATTATTATTATTATTATTATTATTATTATTATTATTATTATTATTATTATTATTATTATTATTATTATTATTATTATTATTGTGTCCTCAGCCCTTGTCTTGCCCTTCCTTTGGCCGCACCAGCTTCTCTGCCTGCCCTTCTCTCCTCCCTTCTCTCCTCCCTCGGGAGCCAGAGGATGCCACTTCTGCACAGCCTCCCACGCAACCCCTGCTCTCTTTCCCTCCCTCCCTCCCCCTCCCTCGCGCAACCTGCGCCCCTCCCTGCCCCGCTCCGCGCATCCCTCCCAACCCTCCGCCGAGGCCTCCTTCCACCCAGGCCCGCCCACCGGCCGGCCGGCTCTTTCCCTATTGGCCCTTTCGCGCCGCCCGTCAAGGCGCCGAAGAGCGGCTTGGGCCCGGGAGGAGGCGGGCTTTAAGGCGGCTCTGCGTCGTCCGGCTGGCTCGGCCCGGAGGCGAGCGGAGGGCGAGGGGAGCGAGCGAGCGAGGGCTGCTGCAGGAGGAGGAGGCGCTGCTGCTGCACGGGGGGCCGAGAAGCGGGGAGGCGGCGGCGGCGGCGGGTCCGGAGCCAGACCGAGGGGTCCCACCCCTTGCGCATCTCTCTCGCTCCCTGCCTTTCTAGATCGGAAGCAGATCGTCTATTCGGTGAAGATCCAGAGCCTCCGCGTGCAGACGACGCACAGCTCGGCCCCCGCTGCCCAGGGCTCCTCCGTCCAGCCGTCGTCGCCTCCGCCGCCGGCCGGGACCGCCTCGCGATCGCCCTCGCCCCGGGAGGGAGCCCCGGCTTCCCCTCTGAGGAGAGACTCGGCCGCTGCCGCCCGGGCGCCTCCCGCCGCCGCCCCGAAGGAAGCCGCCCGGCCGCCCGTCTCGACCCGCCTCTCCGCCTTCATCAACATGCCGGACAAGAAGTTCTTCGAGAACCTCTCCGGAGGAGGGAAAGCCATCGGGGTGCTGACCAGCGGCGGCGATGCGCAAGGTAACCCGGGAGAGGTGGGGCAGTCGGGGCCAGTGGGTAGAGCCGCGCCCGTGGACCGGGGGCCTTTTGCAGATGCTGGGAGCGGAGATCCGCGTGGGTCTACGGATGGGGCAGTGTGGGGATGAGGGTCTCAGTAGTCCTTACAACGGGGGGGGGGGCTCGGAGCCAGAAGGGCTGGGCTAGGAGTTAAGATGCTGGACCTTTGTCCGGGGGGGGGGCAGATCGAGGCGTGAGGTGGGGCGGAGGAGAGATATGACATCGGCCTCATTTGTCTTCTAAGCAGATTATTTCTTCCGCGGCGGCTTAAGCCGCGGGAGAACCCGGGTGAACTTTGAAGGAAGACCCGGCCGAACCCGAATCGAAGCCTGCCTTTGGGCCGTCTCGCCCAGCCGAGCCGCCCGAGCTGGCAAACGTGCTTGGCGTGAGCGAAGCTGGCAAGGGAAGGGCTCCCTCGCCGCGCCTCCTCCCCTCTTTCCCCATCACATTCCCTAGCGTGTGACCTTCCTCCGCGAGCAGGATCGCGCCTGGCCAGGCTCCCCGGGATGCCTCTACTCCTTTCTCCCGGGACGGGGGGGGGCAAAGCACGAGTGGGGCCAAGAGAGGCGAGTGGGGCTGGCCGGCCGCTTATCGAGGCGAGAAGGAACTTCTGCCAACCCCGATCTCTTCCGCTTTTCCTTTCGTTTTAATCCCTACCGGTTTCCTTGTTCTTTTCTTTCTTTTAATTTTAAATTAGTTCGGAAATGCCCCCAAAGGAAGTCCCTAAAGCGATCCCCTTGCCTGCTTGAGGGTCCTGAACCAGAAACCCCTTGCTCGGAGTCAATAAATACTAATAAAGCAAGCTCTGGGAAGTCTTTAGATCAGGCAGACTTTGGAAAGGTTCCCGGTTTAGACTACAGAGTTGCGATTCGGTGTCAGCAAATGGGATTTTGCGCGTTTGTAATTCATGGGATCGTTTCGTTATTCTTGGTGGCGATTGAGTTAAACGAAAGAAAGGTCCGGGCGCGCGCGCACACACGCGATCCTTTTTTTAAAGAAATCTGGATTCGGATTAAAACCTTCGGCCCTGCCATGGTACCGTACAGTCGAGACTCGGAGCAGGCGCGCCGGAGGAGTAAAGAGGATTCAGGGAGTGGCGAAATGAACTTGAACTTCTCTCACTTCGGGGGAAAGCGTGGCCGGAAACGACACACGTGCCTCCCCAGGGCCAGGAGGCGAGAAATCCTGGCTCTCCATAGCTGGCGGGCCCCCATTCCTTCCCCATCCCCCAGATGCAGTGTGTTGCCAACAGGTGGATCGGGATCCCGAAAGCTCTTCGGCCGAGGGCCAGGCTGTGCGGGTCGCAGGCGGTAGCTGCTCCACCGGGGTTATCCTTTTAGGTTTAAGCGAACCCCGCCATCTAAAACCATGAACACGAGCAGGTGGCGGGGAAACACATTCCGGGGGCTTTGTGGGCCGCGCGTTCGTTTCGCTCTGGCCGCCGGAGGAAAAGGGAGATCGTTGCGCATCGCCTCTCTCGCCCTGCGGAGCTTGGAAAGGCCCTTGGATTGGACTACAAGTCCCAGAATCCTTCCTGGCCCTAACTAGGGACCGTTCCAAGTTTTACCTGCGGGGGTGTATAGGGAAGGGGAGAGGGGAAAAAAGTGAAATCCAGGGCTCCTCAGTTGCTGGGGTAATAATGTAGCAAGCCTCCGGGGTGGGGGCTTCCGACCATCCTGTTCTCCATCCCGTAATAGACAGGGTAGAAAAAATGATGGAGATCGCTCCTGGTTTTTCCCTTTGCGGGGTCCGTTTGCAGCGCATCCGGGGAGATTCGCATTTCCTAATAAATATATTGCACGATCCGAACTGTTTCGACTCCGAATTAAGTCTCCACGCGAAGAGAAGGGGGGTGGGCGGGCGCGGGCACCGTCCTTTCGGCTGGGGATGGCATCCGGAGCGGGGCCCCGTTTGCTCCGGCATCCAGGGAGGAAGCGTGCCCGCCGAGGCGGGAGGGCCTCCTGGCCGGCTCCGCCTCTCGTGTGTACGTGAGCCTTTGCGAGTCGCTGCGGATTGTGTTGCGACGTCACGCTGGCTGGAAGCCGCCGCCGCGGGCGCATCGCCGGTCGGGCGCTCGCCCTGCCTCGCGATCTGCGCCTTCGGGCTCCCAAACTCCGCTTGCCTTTCTCCTTAGGACGTGCGAAGGAAAGCGTGCCTCTGAGAGCGAGCAGAGGGCCCTTCCCTCAAGAGCGATGGGGCGGCAGCAGAGTCCCCCCCCCCATTGAATTGTTACGCACGCCTGGCTGAGCTCAGTGGAGCTTACTCGCGAGTTTTAAAATGCACCATCTTAAGCTAAAGCAGCGCTCTGCATAGCCACGGAGGTTGGCAGTAGCTGTAAAACTTTCTTGGCCTCCAATACTGAGAGGGAACCAGCAAGGAATATTTCTGGGCTCTAACGACAGGTGCAATTTCTTTATATGTTACCTTTCTGCCCCATCTTTCATCCAGTGGGGCTGAAGGTGGTGTACAGTATCTGGCTGTTCTCCTCTCGGTCCTCTCACCAGCCTAGAGATTGCCAAACCCATTCCTTTCCATGGCTGATTGGGGATTAGAACTCAGCTCTCTGAGACCACACCCCTCATTCTGGCAAATATACTGCACTTGCGGGATTTGCATAGAGTGGCCACTGGATATGTCCAGAATGCTGGACTACACAGATCTCTAGGCTGATCTAGCATAGCTCTTCTTGTATTCTGATACTCCACTGGCCCAATCCCAGTTTTTTTTCTTTTTAAAAAAAAACAGAATCCAAGGGAGGGTGAGCCCTGGCATTCACATGCTTGGGGCTTACATAATCCAGGCAGCAGCAGCTGTGTGCGTGCGCAGACACTTTTAACAGAAAGGAAAATTCTTTTCCTTCCTTCCTTCCTTCCTTCCTTCCTTCCTTCCTTCCTTCCTTCCTTCCTTCCTTCCTTCCTTAACATCCTTCTAAATACCTCTTTTATCTAGATTTTACTGTCTGATGGGCTAAGTGGCTTCTGAATAGCCAAGAGGGAAGAAAAGAAAGTTTACATGACAAACACTAGAATCTGGGACTGGGAAGTAGGCCAAAATCTTTTGTTGCTTTATTTTGTTTTCTTAGGGGTTAAAAGGAAAGGGAAAAGCTTTAATCCACTCTTAAAAACTTTTGATGTTCCTTCTGTCTGTAGGGAGATGGTCTGAGTCCGCTCCTGGGGGGGGAAAAAAAGCGGAGTGTTTGGGAGATTTTGTTTGAGCAGCTTGCCTGGAAACAGTTGTTTTTGGTGTTCTTAAAGATGAAACAAGTAACAAGTTGTATGTTAACAACCCAGGAGGAGGAGAAGTGTGGAGCGGCTGCCTATGAGTCACAGACTCTCTCAAGGTCATTGAGGAAAGGTGGAGCTGCTGGAATTTCTGACTGGAAGCGGCAAATGTTGGAGGCAGCAGAGACTGGGAAGAAAAATCCTATCCAAAGCGGCTCTTTTCAAAAGGACCAGTTTTCCTGCTCCCTCAGTAGCCAAACACATAACTTCGCTCACACCCTGCTTTTGTTTTGACACGTGTAAATAAAAAGCTCTACGGACAGGGACATTTTGTTCCTGTGGTTCAGGAAAGGCCAAAAAAAATTTAAAAAAATGGAAGGGTGGTCATGTGAATTGGAGAGTCCGTTCTGTCTATCGGAACAGGCATTATACTGGAGGTTTGAGCTCTGGAAGATGATTAGCTGATTGAAATGTTGTGTCAAGAGTCAAGGTTTATCCCATTTTCCTTGTGTGCATGTGTGTGTGAGGGTCTGCCCACAGGTACAAAACTGAATATCAAACTTCAGCTCGGTTGGAGCATGCACACAGGGATTAGATTGTCTCGTTTTGGTTTATGTAAGCCAAAGATCTCGCGATGACGTTCTGGATACTATTCATTAAGAAAAAGTCTCCCTGACTTTGGTACCAAGACTCTAATTTTGTATACCAGCAATAAAGTGGTCAACCCAGATGTTCTTGGACTGCAACCCCCAGAAACCTTGGGCAGCACAGCTGGTGGTGAAGGCTTCTGGGAATTGTAGTTCCAGGAACACCTGGGTTACCCAGGTTGGGAACCACTGTTGTATTCATGTATCTGAGAGGCAGTCTTGTGAAGCACAGTGCAACGTATCTCCCGCTCCTGTTAGTTGACCATTATGGAGAGTATAGTTAAGCAATGTGGGGTGAAGCGAACCTCAAATTGCACTGCTTCGTTTGGAGACCTAGGCTCACTTGTATTTAATTATAACTTAATTTTCAGTGTTACTGTTTAATAATGTTTAATTAAACACTTGATCAATTTTTTTTTATTTCTGGGTACACCAAAATCAATTGGACTAAAGTTAGACATGTTTAGAATGAGTCCTTTTGGTATCAATGGGTCCACTTTTGTATGACTTCAGGATGGATCTTACTGGATTTGTGATTATGAAATGAATATTAGTATTAAATATGGATCCAACCCTTAGTTTCAAATAAGGATGCTTGGGCTTTGGGGCTGCAGGTGTTCTGCACCTGTTTTTGAGGAAATTCACTCTGGAGCGCAGCTACACGTTGCCTGAGGGAGGAGACCAGGTTCTTGCAGATGTTTTTTTTAGAGACACAACAGGATGGTTATTACTTTTTAAAGTAAAAGGTCTTAACTTTGTCAGTATTTCTGCAAAGAAAGTTGTGGCACAGCAGGGAGTGTTGGGAACAATTTCGCCTCTGTTCGCAACCCTCTGCATTTTTTTTAATGCCCAAGGGTTCTTTAAAATTCGAAGCTGGGAATGATTTTCTTTCACTTCTGGAGTCTGAAAAAGGCCTCTCTGGGGCATAGAACACCGCAAAGCAATTTTTAAAAATCCAGGCAGAATTTATTTATTCTTATTTATTTATTCTTATTATTCTAAGCATGAGTGAATGAGTGAGTGAATAATAAATAAATAAATAAATAAATAAATAAATAAATAAATAAATAAATAAATAAATAAATAAATAAATAAATAAATAAATAAATAAATAAATAAGGGGTGCAGGAATGGATGCAGGTCCCCCTGAGTTCCAGGCGTTGGCTTGTGTACCTCCTGGACCACTGACCCGTCTCCTATTTTAGAGACTCCTAACCTCAGTTTAAAGGTTTGGCATTTCAAATGTAGCAAACATTAATATCTTCTTTTCAACATTCTTTTTTGGACAACATATTTGCATCCTTCCTGAATGTATACTATGTATCTTCAGATTTTTTTCCCCCCAAGGGTTTTTCAGGGTCAGGGGGGCCCCAGATGTGTACCTTTTCTATGAAGGAACTGAGATTACACAAGCAGCACAAATTGGTTTATACAGCACTGTATGTCCAAGAGGCCAGAGGTGATGCTTTGTGGAGATTATCCTGTGTTTGTCCTCATAAAATGTTTATGAAGTAGGTTGAGTGGAGAGGTGGTGATTGGCCTCAGGTTATCTCCTCCTCTTCATCGGTCTTTGGGTCCAGACATCCCCAGTCCAGGTCCACCGTGCCATCTACTACACAATATTGACTCTCCGCTCCTGTTAGTTGACCGTTATGTAGAGTATAGTTAAGGACTGTGGAGTGAAGAGGAGATTTACTCTGTAATGTACTGTCTACAGACCTTCCCATTGTTTGATAAAAAATCGACAGATTCTGTTCAAATCCGTATATGGCACAGCAACCACCAGCATTACTGATGCCCATTCCGGCAAGCCTGGTGACTTAGCTTCAAGTAGGATTGGTCATATGACTCACTTGGAATCACCAGCCTGTGGTTAGGAGCTCCCTAATCATGGGAACGAGTGTTTTGAGTGTTCTACAGGGAGACTTCCAGTGCTCAATTTTATCTCATTATAATCCTTGTTAATTGCCAGTCAGTATTATGACAGAGGTTTCCGTGTGAAAGTGAAAAAAATGTGTGGCTTAGAGGTATTTGTTCCCTAATAGGTTCTGATGACCCATATTATTTCTTCTGTGTTCATTCTTCGCCCTCTGTCCACCTTTGCATTAATACATGTGCATTTCTGCAGTATAGTCTGCAGTGTTAGTAAAGGATGGGACGCAGCTTGCCTTAAAATGATTGTGTCCTTTTGTGTTAGAAGCTTAATCCTCTTCTCCAGGGTCTATTACACAGTAATAATGATAGGGAAGTTCCCAGAAAACTCAGTCAGTTGTGGGAGTTATACTCCTGAATATCTAAATGTTCAAAATCCTTGGGTTATGCTTTCAGTAGCTACCTTGAAGGTGCAAGAAAATTATAAGAAAAAATGTGGCTTGTGGTACCATTTTCATATACTGGCTATCCTTCCAGGACTGATTTTATGTAAGAAAATTGAGTTGTGTGACTGGTTTTTTTTTTTTTTTGGATTCCCAGCTGAACTTTACCTGTAAATACGTACTACAAACCCGGCCTGTACAGAAATGTCTGCAGGGCTTGCTGCCAGAGAAATGGAAGGGGTACGGACAGGTAATGTCCTGGTGACAGTTTGAGGGTGCATAAACGTGACTAGGCTAAAAAGGTAAAGGTTCCCCTTGACAATTTTTGTCCAGTCATGTTCGACTCTAGGGGGTGGTGCTCATCCCCGTTTCCAAGCCGTAGAGCCAGCGTTTTTGTCCAAAGACAATCTTCCGTGGTCACATGGCCAGTGCGACTTAGACACGGAACGCTGTTACCTTCCCACCGAGGTGGTCCCTATTTATCTACTTGCATTTGCATGCTTTCGAACCTCTAGGTTGGCGGGAGCTGGGACAAGCGACGGGCGCTCACTCCGTCACGTGGATTCGATCTTACGACTGCTTGGTCTTCTGACCCTGCAGCACAGGCTTCTGCGGTTTAGCCCGCAGCGCCACCACGTCCCTCTAGGGACTAGGCTAGGATGATGCAAAAGCATCTCTCTCCCTCCCAGTTCAGAAGCAGAGGTTCTTAAACTCCACCAACATTCATGGCTCAGGTATATGCCTAACCGATGCATGATGGCTTTTACCTTCCAGATTCTCTTGAATTTTCAGGGGTTGGCAATTTAGATGAGCAAGAACCGGCATGCAAGAAATATGTTAAATTAGTGTGCTGTGTTCTTGTAATGTTGAGACAGAGTTAGCTTTGAAAGCTGCTGGTAAAATCTGTTGGGTATAACTTTACAAGGACGTGGTGGCACTGCAGGCTAAACCGCAGAACCCTGTGCTGCAGGGTCAGAAGACCAAGCAGTCGTAAGATCGAATCCACGCGACGGAGGGAGCTCCCGTTGCTTTGTCCCAGCTTTCGCCAACCTAGCGGTCCCCTAGAGTCGAACACGCCTGGAAAAAAATTGTCAAGGGGAACCTTTACCTTTACCTTTTGTAACTTTGCAACCTTGTGCTCCAGTGATCGAGCACTATTAATGGTTGAATGCACCCATTTTCCTGAAATGAGAGTATGATCACATTGTGTAGATGTAATCTGAATTTCTCTTATAACAGCAGAGAGACCAGGGATAATGAAACACAAAGTCTGGCTGGGCATAGACTTTCGTTTGCCTCTGATAAACAGCAGAGATACCATCCTCCTGAAAACTTGTGTGGTTGCATCGTCTACGCATATATGTACAATTGCAGTAGAAACCACGTGTGGGCACACGTGGGGTTCCCCCCAACATTTCTCTGCCATTCATTGTCTTTTAGATCTTCTGTTGTAGAACCGAAAGATCAAGGAAAGAATTCTGTAACAACATGTGAATGGAAGCACTTACTGAGCTTCCATAATCAGGAAGGGTTATAATGCTGGCTTCCGTGTTCACTGTGTGAGCATGCAAACAGCACTCAAGCATGTGTAAACCTGGGCAAGGGGGCATGGAGATTGCTTGCTCACAACCCTGAGTTGTGTAGACTAATGCCGAAATAGGGTTGAGGTCTCATAGCCTATTTAATTAAAATGGGAGATGGGGATTGTGTCAGAGGTGATAAATTCTCTGTAGAGTGGCAAGATGTTGAAAGAAGGTGGATGTTGGCACTGGACTGGATCCATACTAAGGTTGTATACAGTGCACATTTACCTGGGAGTGAGCACCTTTGGATCCATCTGCAGGATTACCCTTGCACATTGTTGAATTGCCCTGCAGCGCATGTAGTGATGTGGATTAGAAGGAGAGATTCATGGGTAGGTAGTCAGGTAGACCTGGGTCTTTCTTGACTCTTGGCTTTCCTAAAAGTATATGCAGAGTTGTACTTTTGGGCCGATGCCCTTCTTTCTCTGAAGACACTCCCTGTTGATCTCCTAGGAACACCTGGTTTCTATGATGGCTCTCTGTGCAGACAAAGACACATGAAAGGCAGACCTTGGGGCTTCTATAATTAAGTTCAGGATTCTTTTCCTCCTCTTCTATCCATGATTATTTGCTGTGATTATTTGCACCTCCATTTAAAGGGATTGGCACTGCATCTGTAATAGTGAAACTAAGTACTGAGTGCTGACAGGACTGGAACCCAAACAGCATCTCTTGAGTGCAGTGCACTTAAGGGAATCCCAGGTTTTCCAGAAATAGAAAAACACACATTTAAAAAATGAGGGACAGACTCCCTCCCGGTTTTCCTAAGTTGCCCAGTGCCAGCCGAGCTGCCTTGGTGGTTGTCAAATAGTGAATATCATTTGGAAAAGAACACAGTGGAGGGAAATGGATGGCGTACCGTGCACTCATGCATGGCTTGCTGGCTGCAATCTTGGATGGGAATAATCCTTATTGGAGGCCAAGAGAGTCAGCGTTAGTTTTTTCGCAGGTTTCATTTGGTCTTCTGAATTGAAGACAGGCAGTAAGAGAAGGACGTCACCTTCATAGCCTGAATGTGACCTTCTAGAGAACCATGTGGCTGATTTTTGTTGGATACACAGATCTTTTGTCTGTTTCCACGTGAAGCAGGGCTTGTGTTCTTGCACACCTTATTTTTTTCACTCCTACCAGCGTGAGCCAGCTCTCCCTGATTTCTAGATAGCGTGGTATGCCATTGCTTGCTACGTGGTCTCAGCTGTACATGGCTTAGTTGCAGGTGCTCAGAGCCAGGAAGATACACACTCAGAGGTACATACTGTACTTGCTTTACTTATGTCAGTACTCTGTTGATGAGCATTAGCACAGAAGGCAGGCTCTGAGCCTCGTAACCAACAATAGCAGAATTGTTCATTCTGATATACGAAAATACAGATTCAAATGAACCAGGAAAGAACTCTTTAAGGTGTGATCTGATCCCTCTCTGAGATGTTTGAACAGGGTGGGTCCGCAGAAAAGACCAAAATTCAATTAGACGCCACATAATTCCTTTCTCCTTAATATAAATATTGGGAAATTCTGTTATAAAACGACAGGGACAGATGCATTACAGAGAGGACGCTGCTGTGAAAGGCAGTTTTTGGATTCTCTCAGAGAACCACATTAAGCAGCTTTGATAATGATTTGAGAAACTTTCATAGCTACACGATACCTAATGGTATTTTTATTGGCATACAGAGTGCCTTTGATTCACACAGCTTAGTTTAGTTCGCTTTTAATCAATAAGCACTGGGTGCTTTTAGAAAGTGTGATTCTGAGTCACGGTGGTGTCTTATGCAATATGGAGAAATGGCTCTTTTGGTTTTGTTCTGGCCTAATTATGGATGGTTAATGAGGCCTGTTGATTATTCTGAGCTCTTAAAAAGGGAGCAGTGTGCTTTCTTTCTTATCGTGAAAAAGAAGGAAATGTACCAGTGTTGCCACCCATATAGAAAGGACAAAAGAGATTTGTAAAAAAAAAGTCCATATGCTGATTTATAGCTATGATTTGTATAGATTTATAGCAATAAAGACAAATTGAGTAAAAATCATTAGCCTAGGAAGATGCTAACATCTGATGAGTCTCCTTTCTCCTGGTTCTTTAAATTGGACTTGATAGCTTTTCAGACAGAGGATTCCTTAACACCACAGACTGTGTCCTGGTAGGTTTTACTGTGTGACACATGTCCACCCTGAATTAGAGAAGTAATCTACTGCCATACTATGTATTTTGCCTGGAAGTGTTTGTACAATTGACCGCGAGGAGCCGTCAGCTGGAGTGTTTTGAGGGTGTTAAGCAGAGTGGTATGGCAACGTTCTGTTTCTTTCTGTAAGATCAAATTACGAAAGTTGCTTTATACTGAACTAAATATGCTCTCCATCTTAATTTGAGGGGCCTAGAATGGAACGCTGGTTCTTGCTATTTGACAGATTTTACAGTCTAGAAAAGGTCGGCTTCTTGTGTTGTATTTCTGCATTTTCCAAAGTCTCAAATTGTCAGCCACGTGGTCTGTAAGGCATCATAAATTTATTCATTGCTTCCTTTTAAAAAACCCATCTACCAGAATCTTGTTAGTTAACACCTGTTGGCATGACGTGGTCGGTGTAAATCCAAGTGTACACAGTAGCAAATGCCTCTATTAATGTCTTAACTTCCAGCAATTTGACACTAGAAGTTGCGCAGTTAAAGTTATTCCAGTGTAAATACTTAAGAAGGCTCCAGGGATGCCTTTTCATGGAAGTTACTAAGGCGGAATATAACAAATGAAAGTAAAAAAACACGAATGCCATAAAAGAGGAAAGAGAAACCTCATATGCTGGGGTTAAATCCAAACCTCTCGGGACCTGTGGGGTTTCCCATATTGCTGTGCTTCCTTCCCTTTAGTTGCATCATTTGATGTTTTCTGAGCATTTTTTATTAGCCCCCTGCTCCATAGTTACAGTTCGAAAGCCTTAATTGATAGCATTAAGAGCTTTTAAGCTAGAATGCAATGATATTTTTGGTTCCTCTCTTTGGCCCTTTCCTTTACTGGAATGCTATCTCTGAGAATTTCTCTGCAATTGTTATGTTTTCCATAAAAACATAAAATCTGGCAATAAAACCATTCCGAAACATTAAGACAGTTTGGGTGGGAAAAAAAATCTGCTTTGTCAGAACACAAGGAACAGCTGTTCCTCTGGCAAGTTTATGGTGGCTTTCTGGAGGTCTGTTTTCTTCTTTTGTACTTCCCACTAAAGGGAGAGTGTGCTGCTTTGAGTTCAGGTCCCTAAGGATGTGCGGTCCTTAGTGTGTTAAAAACCTTTGGGCATTTAAAAATGCTCGCTCTTAAGGAAGTTGAGAGTTCATGGAGATGGAAGAGATCTGGCTATTTGTTTGAGGGTAGCTTTTTGCTCTTGAAGAGGCAGGCCATCATGCTCATCTTTATTGATGAAGTGACCTATGTGGATTTCTCTTCTTGGGCACCGACTAGAACTTAAAGGGTTTAACTACAGATACAATTTCATCAGAAGTTTCCTTTATAAGGAGGTGTTGGAAATAACTGCCCTTTGATGACATACTTTTAAAGGTATTTGGATAGTGTACAACTGGCTTGCGAAAGATGAAGCAGGCCACGAGCACCCCTTTTCAGGTTGTTTGCCAGCCCCTTTTCAAAGGACCAGGGTTTATGGACAAAGAAGGCTTTGACCCATGCCACGAGGTTTGGGTGGGATTCAGAGTAGTGTTTCTGAGTACAACTAAATGGAAGTGTATTTTTTTTCTAAAAATAAACTCTTAAAATAATTCTGTGCATGCAAATTTCACAATATGGTTGTAGCCAGTTTTGTCATTCCCATTGTTTTATATTAGTAGTGATGGTGGTGATGATGATGACTGTGTTGCCACGACAAAGAGATAGAGTACTTATACAGCTGTGAGGGTTCGGTGTGTGTGTGGGGCCAACTCTGGCTCATTCAAAAGGAATGCTTCAGACGCGGATTGCTTTTCTAATAAAGGAACATGTATTGTGTTCTTAACAAATAAACCAGTGTCTTTAATTGTATCTGAGTTCTTATCTCCTTCGGCCAACGTGGCCAACAGCCATTTCCAATCATCCGTAACAAATTAGATTATTATAAGTGGTGTTCTAGGGTCCTGGGAGTAATGCTCATACAATCTATTGAGAAGTGCATTGGTTGAAGTATTTATTAGTTACACCTGTTGTATAGCATATAAATTTAGATCCATTTGATGGACACAGCCAGTATCTAAACATGCTTGTCATACTACATTTACCTCCCAGTTGCTGTCAAAGAAACGTCAGGTTGGTATTTGGCAGCAAGGGTAATTTTGTCTCTTTTGTGCTTCTTTCTTCCAGGTATGAATGCTGCAGTCCGTGCAGTAGTGCGCATGGGGATCTACGTGGAAGCCAAAGTCTATTTTATCTATGAGGTTGGTGTTCTTCATTATATACATATTCTGTTGCTGTGCCTCAAACATTCCCAAGAAGAAAGATTCCCCTGATAAACTGAGAGGTGAAGAATAAAGCTATAGGGATAAACTGGCCAATGTTCCCATTGTCTGTGTTTCCTACAGCACTGTGCCCCTTGAGTGCGAGTATAAAAAACCTAGTAAGGATCAACAAGTCATGGCAGGAGGAAAAGACATAAGAGGGTAAGACATAGAAGGAGGGAAAGAAGGTCAGTTCCTGCGTCCCTCTCCCATCATTCCTCCCAAGTGGTAGATCCTCCTTCTCCTGACCTGTCTGTAGTCATTCGAGATGGGGATATTCATATTGGTATACAAATATGAATATCCCCATCTCAGCTGGACCTAATGAGGATCTGGCCTCTGGGATGGGACCATCCACTCACACATCCTGCTGTGGCGAGGGTCCCACTCATCCTGCCAGCTCCACTGTCTTCTTGCTCATCTGGCTGCTCAGCAGCCATGCGGGACCTTCACTGCGGCAGGACGCACAAGTGGATGGTCTGCTCCCAGGTGCCGTACCCTCATTAGGTTCAGCTGTAAACAAACAGTAAACAAAAGCAATGCCAAAATATCATCTTTTCCATGTATAAGATGATAAGTAAAGGTTCCCCTTGACATTTAGTCCAGTTGTGTCCGACTCTAGGGCGCGGTGCACATCCCTGTCTCCAAGCCGTAGAGCCAGTGTTTGTCCATAGACAGTTTCCATGTTCACGTGGCCAGAGTGACTAGGGAATGCCGTTTTACCTTCCCATCAAGGTGGTACCTATTTATCTACTCCCATTTTACATGCTTTGGAACTGCTAGGTTGGCAGGAGCTGGGACAAGCGATGGAAGCTCACTCCACCATGTGGATTCGATCTTACGATTGCTGGTCTTCTGACCCTGCAGCACAGAGGCTTCTGTGGTTTAACCCGCAGTGCCACCACATCCCATTGGGTACACAAGAATAATTTGATGGGACAGGTAGTAGCAGGACATTCAACCAGTTTCAGCTTAGAACTGAGAGGGGAAGAACATGTGTTTTCTCAGGCAAATGTGTACTTCAGAGAAGCTATTTCGACTGTCCATTCCCTGCCCCACCAACCTAGACTATAATTGCTTGCATATCTCATGTACCCCATAGCCCTTTTAAATAGGTTTCTGGGAAACAGGGAAAGTAAGGCTTTGTCTGAACTCAATACTTTGTTCTACAGACCTGCCACATTGTTTGTACCCTGTGTAGTATTCTTATGTGTATCATTGGAAGTATCTCGTTTGAGTGTATGTTGCATGCACGGTATGATAACAAACCTTCCTGCAGATTTGTATGCAGAAACTGTATCCCATTGTACTTGTGAAGTCTGTAAACTAATGAAACTTCCGGCTCTGATCACACTGCATCAGAATGGATGTTAATCTAGAGATATAAAACACATCAGGAAGCATTTTTTTTTCCTTTCCTCCTTTTCCTTCCCATTGACCCAAATGTTGTCTGACTCATTCTTTGTTCATTGCAAGCCTATGTCTGTCTACTCCACTAACACATTCATCATTCATTCATTTATTTAATTTATACCCCGCCTATCTGGTCGGTGAGGCATTGGTCAAAGAACATGAATATGCAAACACCGTGCTCCACACAGTCCTTTGTTACATTGCTGTAGCATTTAAGTATTTATTTCCTGTGTCATGGCAGACATGGGATTTCTCTTTTTCTCTCAAGCATTTTGCCATGTTTGCTGGAGAGAAGGTGGATGCTTTCTGCGGCCTTTTGTTCCCTTTTTCTCCACTAGAATGCAAAACAGCGTTTCCTCAGAAATAGCTCTTAAATCAGTTTTCTGCATGCAGCACTTCCTTCATGGTCTCGGTCGGTTCCTTGTAAGGCTCACTACAGAGTTTGAATTAAACCAAGACCGGAGTGCTGAAACCTTTGCTTGCTTTGGTGAATTCCTGAGTGGAAACCAAGGCAGAGGGCCTTTCAAGTCTCTGTTCTCCATTGTGACCAGCATTAGAGCACTTGGCAGAAGCTTCTTGTGTTCATGCTATGCAGTGTTGACGAAACGAGACGCATGCAAAGGAAGGGATTTGGTCATGTCTCAACTGCTGCTCATGCTGTCATCATCATTTAGTCATGTCCGACTCTTCCTGACCCCATGGATAAGAGCATGCCAGGCCCTCCTGTCTTCTACTGCCTTCTGGAGTTGGGTCAAATTCGGTCGCTTCAATGACACTGTCCATCCACCTCATCCTCTGTTGTCCCCTTCTCCTCTTGCTCTCACACTTTCCCAGCATCAGGGTCTTTTCCAGGGAGGCTTCTCTTCTCATGAGATGGCCAAAGTATTGGAGCCTCAGCTTCAGGATCTGTCCTTCCAGTGAGCACCCAGGGTTGATTTCCTTCAAAATGGATAGGTTTGTTCTCCTTGCAGTCCAGGGGACTCTCAAGAGCTGTAAGCGTTTTTAAAGACGAAGTTAAGATGCTTGTCTCTCAGCTCGCGTAGAGACGGTGTTCTGATGAATTCTGCTGGGGCAAGACAGATACCGTGAGCAGAAGAAATGACCAGTTGTCTATTCTTGTTTTATAGCATGGCTTTAATGAGGTTCTCTGTTGAATCTCCATTTTTCTCTGTAGAACACCCTGGAGTGGATATAGGAAATGGACAAAGTAACACTGGTTCATTGGTAAAGGAATGAGACTATCAGGATGTGTATAATTAATATCTAATCAAGGATTCCTAACACATTACCAAGCATGAAATCCTACATTGACCCCCCGTAATTTGGTACTTATGTCAGCAATGCTATCATTATCTTGTACAGTCATTGATGAATAATTGAAATTACCCTCACATGGTCCTAGGGCTATGTATAAATCTGACAGTCATACAGTCTTGCTCTAATGTCTGAGGAAGTGGACTGGATCTATGAAAGTTCACATTAAAGTATAGTTGTTATTAAGGTGTCATTAAGGGGGCGTTTTTGGCTCTTGTTTCCTTGTTTGTTTGATAGGTTAAAATGCTTAGTATTTCTGCAGTGGCAGAGCATGAATGCACTATCCTTAGTTATTCCTTTTTGAATTTAATTTATTAATATTGTTGAAACAGGTTTGACTAACAATATAGTCTTGTGCAGGACTCTTCAACAGACTTTACTGTCCAGTAAAGGGTCCATAGCACAGCTACTCTACCGTACATTACTTTGATTCTTGCTCCTTCTGTATAGAATCCACTGGTACAGTTAAAGGTGCTGAAACTGATGTATTCTTTGGCTGCCATTAACGTATTTCTCTCGTCATCTTGATTTTGCTATTTTCCCACCCCATCTCTCCACTAAAATTTTACTTGCTGCTCCCTGAGGCTGTGGGAAAGCAGCCTTTCTATATCACTGTTTGGAGCTGAGATAGCAGAGTTCTACCAACATTAACTTAGAACATGCTTACTTAGTTTTGCATTTAGAAATTTAGATCAGTCATGGATCTCATAATGGATCTGACTCGGTTTAGCGTAAAACTACTGACATGGAAACATATTTAGCAGAGTTTGCTATCTCAACACGTGTTTATTTTTCCAAAGGGGAAAAAATGTAAGCCGTTTCTTTGAATTTTATGTTTTGGTCTTTCAGTATCTTCAAAGAAATATGTCTTTCATTGATGTAAGCCACCTTGGGTCCTTTTTAAGGAGAAAGGTCGGGTAAAAATATATTAAAGAAATAAAATAATAATAAAATACTTTAAAGTAGGACGTTGCACTAGAAAACCATGATGAAGGAACTGTTAGTAACCTTCTAGGTATAGTTTTGGAAGAGGTGGCCGTGTTAGTCTGTGTAAGCAGACTTAACTGCTCAGACCTGGTAGCTGTTTTCTGTCGTCTTGAAGATTTTTTACAGCAGGACCTAAAACAAGCATAGGCCTAATTACCAACGGACGTAACCACATGTAACCAACGGACATTTAGAATGTGAAACTGGTATTTCATCTCCATTCAATTCCATTCTGTTTCTTTATGTCTGATGAAATGGACATGTTCACTAGAGCTTATATTAAAATATAAGAGCCTTTAGGGTGCCACATGTTATATTTTGCTTTGTTTCTTTGGATTTCTCCTTATCAGTATAGTTGTCCTATTCTAATTCCCCAAATCCAGGCAGCTTCATTTGCATATTGGGCACATTCCTATTCAGATAGGATGGTGGGCTTGCAAAGGGATAACCAGCCACTTCCTTCCCCAATGTCCAGTTTCTCCCTCGGAAATATTCTTGTCAGTTTTGCTTCACAGGTGCAAGAGAGGTGGTTGGGTTTTCTTAATTTTCTCCCCCCATGTAATTTGGGGTGCACAACTGTGGCAATGGAGCACATATGTCCACTCTGATTTTTTGGGGGGAACCCCCATGACCCCTGATTTTTGTCATTTCTACCACTTTTTGTGGGTCATTTCTACCACTTCTTATAGGGCACGTGTGTCTTCTAGAATTGCAGAAGATGCAGCTATTAAACAAATAAAGTTTTTCCAGGGAATGGGTGTCTGAGAACGTTGGAGGCATCAAAACAGAAGCTTCAGTGAATTTGCCATGGAGGTTAACCAAAGACATGTGAAGCCCGTTTCAGAGCAAGGGAAAATTTCAGACCCAGACTTTCCTGCCATCGAAAATGTGTAAAGAACTGATTTAAAAAACAAACAAACAAAGAGAGAAAGTGCTCTTATTGCAAACCTGCAGAATGAGCAAGGCGCAACACCCCCTGTGCAGGCGAGTGAGCATCAACAAAAACTGTTACAAACACCCTTTCGGAGCAGAAATTTCCAGGCTCGGAGAGCTGTAGCGTGGCTCAGGCACAGGGGGGTCCAGGCAGATCAAACCAGTTACAAAAACATTTTTTTAAATGGGCAGGGTAATAAAAACTGCAAAGCCCCTGCCCCCACAGTCATTGTGCAGCAGGATTTAATATTCCTTGATTGCACCTACGTTTAGCTCCCTATCCGCATCCCCTCTGAAAAGCGAGGAAGATCATGTATCTCTGCCTCAGAATTAGGATGGCTGGAAGGATTACTGAGCTAATGTAGGAGAGGAGCTTTGTATGCATCTAAAATGCTAAGTGTGAGTAATGCTACTATACTGTATAATACTATTCTCTTCAGAAAGAAATCGGCATCTCTCTTATTTCCTTGTTTTTCTAAAGGACTGAAGGTCAAATTGTCTTTGAATATAAGCAGCAAAAGGGCTGCCACCTTTGAAATGAAGTTCCTCTCTTTTTAAAAAGTCTGTTAAAAGTACAGTTTATTCAGATATAAGTTTTACTTTTATTGGGGTCCATTCTTGGTCAACTGGATGGATGGATGGACTGTGGCCTGAGAGAAAAAGAGGTTCTCAAATGCGACCTTCAGTTGTATCACCTCCTTACTTTTTCTTACTTGTGTGAGCAGACACACGTTCCTTATGGACCTGCCCGTTTGTAATAGAGATAATAGTGATTTTAAAAATGCAGAAAGAGCTGCCTGCCTGAGGAAGAGGGGTCAGGAAGCATCTTTCCTCACCTTTCCTTGCCACATACTTGGGCCATTAAAGCATATATGAGTCTGCTACTTCAACATTTATTAACAATGAGGCAGGCGGTGCACCATGGCCTCTCCCAATTTGAAGAGACCCTTGTCCAGCAGGCTGAGGCAAAGAGGAAGTCACAAAAGCAGCAAAAACAGGGAGCTGGACAGGGGACAGATTGGATTTGTCTTCCGTGTGGAAGGGATTTTCACTCTCAAATTGGCCTCCTCAGCCACACTAGACGCTGTTCCAAGTCCTCCATAAAGAGTACGTTACCATGGTCTTTTGAGACTGTAGGATGCCTAATGAATGTGGAGGACTACACTGTGTGTGGATGTCGCACAAAGATCAGTGGTTTTTTTTTTGCAATCGTAAATTTAAAGCATCCTCTAAAGTGTCTATTATAGCTGGGACTTCATTCATTGGCTAAATATACTGAAATACAGTTATGTAGCTCCATTCTTAGAAAAGAACTGGCCGGAATAGTGACTGTACATTCTGTATAAGAACTCATGTGAAAGCTAGCGACTTGGTTTTATTTTTGTAATTTAATGAAATTTGGAAATCCAGGCTAGCTGGTGGTATAAAGAGGTCCTGAGTAGCATGCAATAAGAAGGAGAAACATGACCAACTTGGCAATATGGGAATTCTGTTAATTACATTGAACCCCTCCCGCCACAAGGTGCCTTCACCTTAATTCTGATACTTTACCTCTGTGTCTTTTAGAACAGTGGTCTCCATCCTTGGGCCTCTGGATATTCTTGAACTATAATTCCCAGAAGCCTTCACCACCAACTCTGCTGGCCAGGATTTCTGGGAGTTGAAGTCCAAGAACATCTGGAGGCCCAAGGTTGGGGACCACTGTTTTAGAATGATGATCCAAGTACTGAACATGGAGAAATATAAACATCAAGTCTCCATGCCGAAATTAAGGTCCCATTGTCAGAACAGGGCAACGTCCATGTTAAAAGAAGGCCTTTTCCTTTCTCTCTCCTTCTTGAAAGCGGGACCAAAAAAGCGAGGATATCTCTGATCAGTCGGGGGAATTGGAGCATACGATCTTGGGATGTAGCCTTGATTGTTCCATTAATTGAAGCACATAACCATAGCCAACACGTCTTTGCAATGCACTGCTTTGCTACAAAGAGGTGTTTGTTGTAGGTATGGGAATATAAATAGACAAACCTAGCCCCATGGCACGTAGGCTAGGAAATACCAAAGCAGAAATGCTTTCCTTGTTCCACATCAGAAGTTATACAAGTACAGCAGCTTCCGTAGCGTTGTTTTGCTTATGAATGGCCTCAGTTTACAAAGGACTGTAGCCATGACAATTGTTGCTGTATCATGCCTGCACGTCTAATTAGGATAGAACATACTTAATTTACTTTTTTCCCCCTGCCATGTTGAAGCTCATTTCTTTCTTTCTGTCTTTTTTCATAGACATTGCTCTAATTTTTGTAGGAAGGGGATACACATCAAAAGTTCAGGCCACAAAGGAAACAACACTTAATTACAATCCTCACCGAGCAGTCTGGTTTGTAGAAAACGATCAGACCTTTGTTCTCAACTCTGCCTTCTTTCAAAAGAAGGGGTGTGTAAAAGTTGGAGACTTGCATGTGGTATCTCATGGATAGATCAGTTTAGGTACCCTGGTATGCAGATACAAGGGCATATTAGGACTGAACACATCAGTTAAAATATTTCCCCAGAAAATTGTAGGTGTTATGGGATGGTAGTTGCTGTTGCCTCTTCAGGATGAAGAGAAATATATCAATAAATAAATCTATTTTTCACTGTGTGTTTTTAATTAAATTTGCAACAGTGGGATTTGTTTTGTAGGGCTTATGGTGTATTTAGTGCAGCCATGTCAAGCAAGAAAACCAGGGCAGTTGTGCAAATCTGCAGCTGAAGCCAGTTGTGGGTGATGATGGTGGCTGGTGCTTTGTGTTGATACTTGAGGGAATTTGAAGCATCCACCCTCTTAGATAGGTTGTTTCCGCTGCCTTTATGGCAGAGAAAGGGCAGAGGCGGGGATTGGCATGTCTAGCAGTCTGTCGAATTCCCATCAGTGTTGAGTTGATTTAGGGACATCTTTATTGGTGACTCATCCATTATGCTTCACCAATTCTCTTCCTCCTGCAAGCTGTGTGTAGCATGACCCTGTGTAGGATGTATCCTTCCCAATACTTGAAAGAGGAACAGGAGGTTGGAACTGTTTTCACTTCCTGAATTATTCCTTGAAGAAGCTTATATGTCTCGGTTGACTTGAGGCTGCTCAAGTTATACATTGTTGGGTCTTTTTACATAACATGCGCACAGTGGAAAAATGTCATGAAAGCAGATAGTCCTAAGTAATAAAAAGAAGGGATGCTATGTTTGTGGGACTATAACATCAGTTTTTCCATGCTATCCTTCAATATACGTATTCTCTGATCAGCTTATTAAAATAAAAGAGATAAAAGAGAGGCTGGCGATATTGGTGTTAGTTGTGTCATAAGAGATCCCTCATAGAATAAAACCATCTGGAAGTGTGTGCCCGGCCAGGCTTTATGGGATATCTGGACAGATGTTATTTCCATTACATTAGTTGCTTCCTATTGTTGTCCCTTTGCTTGGAACTTTTCCAGATAACATCTCTTCTACATGAGGAGAGGCACAGTAGTTAGGATTAGGCATCCATCAGTCCCAAGAGACTATGGTAATGTGCTCTGTATGGAGGACTTGGAACAGCGTCTAGTGTGGCTGAGAAGGCCAATTCGAGAGTGACAATCTCTTCCACACTGAGGACAAATACAATCTGTTCCCTGTCCAGTTCCCTGATTTGGCTGCTTTCGTGACTGCCTCTTTGCCTCGGCCTGCTGCACAAGTGTCTCTTCAAATTGGGAGAGGCTGTGATGAACCGCCTCACTCTAGGGTGAACGCTCAGAGGTCAAGTTTTCACATCTGTTGAGGCCCATTCCCAAGGCCTTCAGATCCCGTTTGCAAATATCCTTGTATCGCAGCTGTGGTCTCCCTCTGGGGCGATCTCCCTGCACTAATTCTCCATACAGGAGATCTTTTGGAATCCGACCATCAGCCATTCTCACAACATGGCCAAGCCAACGTAGACATTGCTGTTTCACTGGTACACCCATTATAGACTACATTCCTCTTGGTGAAAAGGTGCAGTGATTTCTCCATGATGCTGCAGCCAGAAACAGAGGAAACTCAGGAGAAAAACAGTCTTGACATATAGTGTGATTGCAGTAGCATTTAGTTGCAGAAGATTTTTCTCTCAGCTATCATAGGCACCATGTATTGAGAGCCATTTTATTGAGAGTCACATGGATTAAGAAGTAACATTGCCAGCTTCTGCATGTGCAAGGTACTATGTGGCTATATTTCAAGCTTAAGGGAACGAGTTATGTAGAAGACAAAGTTTTCAAATTCACAATTCTCACCCCATCTTTCTTGGCCCTTGTGGTATTCTGTGCAAAAGTACTTGTACTTCTATCATGTGGTGGTGCAAAAAGTGAAGAATATGTTTGAAAGAGGCAAAAATGTTTATGGGTGAATAGTTTTGTGTTTCCTAAGTAACATATTTGCTCCTGGTAAGATCCGATTCCTGTGTTTCCTAGCTAGGCCTTTGATACCTGCAAAGATTTTGACAAAATGTTGACATTGTTTTGTGACATAATATCAGGGCTAGCTTGACATCTCTAACCACCATTGAAAGTGCTTGTCAGCCTCTGGGATTCAGAAGTTTTATTTTTTTGGCTTAACAATTTTTTGTGAGGGGTGGGTGGGTTTAAGATTGAGTGTGTGAACACCAAATGTTCAGTATCATAGGAGCTATTTGAGAGTGATTGCCTGTATATGTTATCAGTGTCATGCTGAAGTATACAATGGCTAGTGGCATATGGTGATTGCCATCCATCCCTTTCTAATCACCCTTGATGAGCCAGAAGCTTGTTATTGTTATTTTATGCGCTGCAGGAAAGATAAAAGTCGAAAGATTCCATTACCCACATTAATGTTATCTCCAGGGTCTATTTAGATACACACATTATCAGTGTGTTTCAGAATGCGGTCAGGTTAGCAGTGATATTTCATTCATTCTGCCAGCCTCCTAATCTTCCTCCAAAATGTTAGTTGCCTGAAATATTATACTATTTCGCTTTGTGGCCTTGGGCAAGCTGCACAGTTTGTGCTCCCAGAAGAAAGGGAATTATAAACCTGAGTACTCTTTGCCTGGAAAACCCTGTAAAAGTGTTGCCATCAATCAGAATTGACTTGATGGCACACAATTGTTATTTTTTACTACTTTAACACTGTTCACTTCCTCAAATATATTTGTTCACTGTGTATTCTCACTGAGCCACAATGAGTCCAGTTCATAGCATAACAATTTTTATGTAGTGGGAGTTCCAGAAATAACTCTTCAGGGCTTCTGGTTTGCAATTGGTGAGATCATCATCATCATCATCTTAGAACAGCAGAGCTGGAAAGGACCCTATGGATCATTTGAGTCCAGTCCCTGTCAACAAGTTTATTTTAGCTGTTGCACTTAGGCTTTCTAACTGGGTTTTCTCTCATTGCAGGGCTACCAAGGCATGGTTGATGGAGGTGAAAATATTGTGGAAGTTACATGGGAAAGTGTTTCGAGCATCCTCCAAGTGGTATGTTCTGGATTAAGAATGATTTGTGTGCAAAGTTTAATGCATTCGTTGTTTCTAAAGCATCCCTCAAAGGTTGATTAAGCAGTGTGTTTTGCACTGAACAAGCATTATACTTAAGCTCTACACATTTTTCTTTTGGAGAAAATCCCATATATGCAGGTTTAGGATTCTGGTCTCCTATTGCTCTCCAGCATTTGTGGTGTGCATATTGCTTTGCAGCCCATGTTAGGACAGTATTCTCTTTCCCGCCACCCCCATCTGCACTTCAAGGAGAGAAATGAAATCTTATCTACAGTGGTGCCTCGCTTTACGATTGCCCTGCATTACGACAAAACTGCATTACAACGATATTTTTGCGATCACAAAACGATGGTCTCAAGAGGGGTTTTTCGCTTTGCGATGATCGGTCCCCTGCTTCGGGAACTGATTCTTCGCAAAACGATGATTTTCCTGCGGCTGACCGGTGGTTTCAAAATGGCCGCCAGGTAAATAAAATGGCTCCCCACTGTTTTCTGGGACAGAGTCCTCGCAAGACAGACACCGAAAATGGCCGCCCTATGGAAGATCTTCGCTGGACGGTGAGTTTCCAGCCCATTGGAATGCACTGAAGGGGTTTCAATGCGTTTCAATGGGCTTTTTATTTTTGCATTACGACGTTTTCGTTCTACAGCGATTTTGCTGGAACAAATTAACGTCGTAATGCGAGGCACCACTGTATGTACAATGTGGCTGCTGATGCTTAGGAGCTGTGCATCCTTTCTTTTTACTCCCCTGGTTTCCCTCTCTTGGTAAAAGTTACTGTACAGTTTTTACATTGGCTGCTTGTTAACTGCTTTCATATTGGTGTGAGCTTTGATTTTGTTGGAAGCAAATTCCATTTCTTTCTTCTGCCTTCATTGATTATTCCCAGCCTGCTCTGACTTGTATCACATATAGATGTTACAGTGCCAAGGAAGGCCTTTGAACAGGGAAGAACCCTGCTGCCTTAGTATGTTGCGATAGTTCTGAGGGCAGAATTTGGGAATTGCTCTATTTCTTTTTCCTTTATTTTTTAAGAGGACTTTGCTCTATAATCAACACCTAGCACATTTTCATCAAATATCATTATACAACAATTTTCTCTTATGCCGACATGCCTGGAGCATTCAGAAAACTTTCATTTGCTGCTGATGATCAGTGACAGAATTTCAGTCAAGAACAATACCTGTGGTTAAATATTCAACATATTGAAGCTTTTTCTCAATGGAGAGAAAAAAAAACCAGTTAGACTCTTTTTTCCTAAGCTTCAGCTGACACACTGATTCTTCCTGACTTCCAAGTTTATGATGTTTGCATATACAATAGCAATATCAAGGGTGTGGAGGAAGAGAAGACCTAGTTCTGGAGAAAATCAGTCAGTAGAAAGGTGAAGCTCAACCAGTGAATTCCGCTCTTGGTTAAAGTCCTACAGTGTCATATATAATAGTGAATGTGTTACTTATTGAGACGTTGCCCCTCATGTTGTTCATTTGTCAGTAGCAATCTATTTATTGTCGCACCCATTATCTATAAAGCAAGTTTAAATGTAACTGATTGCCAGCCTTTAATTTCTCGTCACCATTAGTAACCAGATGACAGTGAACCTTGTGCCCTGTGCATAAACCAAGTCAATAAAATGAAAAGCCTTTAAAGTATAAAATCATCTGTCTTTTCAATCATATGCTGGTAGTCAGAAGTGATCTTCTCGCCTGGAATCCCGGCGTTGAAGATGCCGTGCTTGGGACTGTCCCCTTGTATTCCCACAAAAATCATGAAGACTTGGGGGCAGGGGAGAGAAAGGGAAAAGACTGTTCCAGTGCCCTAGAGATTTGACTTTCACTCTGCACAGCCCAAGTCTCACAATCCTGCACTCACTGAATAATCTTATATTGGTGGGACATCATCTTCTCATTTGTTGATAAGCCCTTTAGAGGTGGGAAACAAACTTCCTCCCCCCCCTCACAGCCCCACTGCCTGTTAGTAGCAATCTTGCTTGTTGCTGACATGGTTAAGTGTGTGTCAAACTTAACACTGACCATGCATGGTAGGGAGGGCTCGTCCTTCACCTCCTGGGCTGCAGTTGCCTTAACATGGCCCTCAGACGTGAAAGAGTTAAAGCATTCCTTGTTGTTCTCTCTCACCCAAGTTCTTTCTTCTTCCTGCCTGAGACCTCATTGACCACAATTTTGGTACATTATGAGCAACTGACTACAAGCTTGAGATGCCTCCTGCCCTTCCCTGCCTTGTCAGGCTTCCTGGGTGGAGAGGAAGCCATGTCTGTTGCTATGGCAATGGAGCAGAGCCCAACTGATATCTCGTTCTCCTCGTTTGTCAGCTTTGGTTTCCCTTTCAGAAAAGGGCCGGTAGCCTCGTCCCTCTGCCCTTTTGGGGTCACCAGAGTTAACCTTTCTCTGATAATTGTGTCGGGTGTCTTTAAATCCATGACCTGCTTAATTGGCCACTAAAATAACATGAGAAATGATTGCGTAACAATGGCTGCGGTGCTGCTGGGTGGCTGCACATGCATAATGTGAAGCTGTGGAAGTGGTAGGGGAAAATAAAACGGCAGGACGGAAGGAATATCCGCGAAGCACTTTTGCAGGCGTGTTGCGCAACCGTCTCAATGTGAATCACACAACTGCAGCGTGAAATGTGCAGTTGATGGTGCAGGGGTGGTTTGCCTGAGCATAAGGCCTGGCACGCTGCTGGAAATGACATTATGCCAACTTGAACAGGATTTTAATCAATGCATCTTTTGCGGAGCCGATAAATGTGCATATTAGCGAAAGGATTCTTGGCTTTATACTTGCTAGGCAATGAGAAATGTATGTATCGGTTCTTACTGTATCCAAATAGTGTTGATAGTGGACAACATGAAGTTACAGGCAGTAACCAACCCTTTGTGCTTTCCTGACAGCATCTATAGTCACATGCTACCAATGTGTGGTGACTCACAGCGGGACTGGTTGTTCGTTAGGTAAATGGAGAACTTGGTATACTTAGCTTTTGCCTGATCCGGGTGGAACCCGTTTCTTTTCTTTCGTCTTGCAGGGAGGGACCGTGATCGGCAGCGCCCGCTGCAAAGCTTTTCGGACCCGGGAGGGTCGCTTGAAGGCAGCCTGCAACTTGGTTAAGTGTGGAATCACTAACCTTTGTGTGATTGGTGGAGATGGGAGCTTGACAGGCGCTAATCTCTTCCGCGCGGAGTGGAGCGGACTGTTGGAGGAGCTGGCAAAGAATGGTAAGTCGCCCCGTACCACATTTCAGTCGCCTTCTCCTGTTTAACCCCTGCTGTTCAAACTTGATGGAACCAGTTCTAGGGTTAGCAAGCTGCCAGCATTGCTTTTTGTTTTCTTGAAAACAAATATGATGCCATGGATGTTCAGTCGTCCAGAACCAGGTACACACATGGCTGCTGTGCTGTTTAATGCACTTTCACAGAAGCTGATTGTGGCTAAGTGGCCAGCTTCCTAGAACACACTTTTGCTTCCAAAGTGATGTGCCATTTTTGTGGCCATTTTCGATAGCTCTGAAGTATTAGGTTACAAAATAGTAGTGGTTGGAGAGAGAACAGGAGGGAGAGGACAGGAGCGCCTCTGCTTGCGAATACAAGCGACTAACTTGGTTTGGAGGAAAGTGTGGTTTACTGTTTTAACAAATAAGGGCTTACAGAACTAATAGGGAGTGCTGTACAAACCCTGACATTATTCCAGTTTTTACAAGGGAGCTGCAGAAATGTGGGTGCTCAGATCCAAAGTGGTTGCTGTTGTCAGATTAATCGTGCAACTTGTCGGTTGAAAACATCTGTCTGTAGGACCGATATCTTTGAGCCAGATGTACTGTTCAATTCTGCTTTGTAAATAAATCCTGTGGAACTGTAGGACCATAATATAAGAGGCCTGCTTGGAGACACCAGAAGGCCATCTTGTCCTGCATTCTGCTGCCACAGAGGTCAACCAGACGCCTGTGGAAAGTCCAGGCAGAAGATGAGTGCAACACATTGACATGATAGTTTTGTCTATAACCTCTTTACCCAGCAGATAGCATGGTTGTGGACATGTGAGGTTGCCACACTGTCTCCTGTGAAGGAGAACAGTTATCCAGACTGTGATATGCAAAAGTCTGTATGGCAGCCATTGTATGTTGTGCCTTGTTTTTACTGAGTTATTCTCCAAAAGCAAAGGCGGGCATTCGGGATGGCATATCGGGGTTGTTTCAACCCACTTTCTGCCACCTCCCAGCAGATACAGTGGTGCCTCGCAAGACGATTGCCTCGCAGGATGATTGACGATTGGTTTTTGCGATCACTGTTGCGCTTCGCAAGATGATGTTTTCTATAGATGATTTTTGCAAGACGACGAATTTACCCATTGGAACACATTAAATAGATTTCAGTGCATTCCAATAGGGAATCGCGTTCCACAAAATGATGTTTTCTATGGATGATTTTCGCAAGACAATGTTTTTTCCATTGGTACGCATTAAACAGATTTAAATGCATTCCAATGGGTAACCACGTTTTGCAAGATGATGTTTTCACAAGACAGCGTTTTTCGCGGAACAAATTAACATAGTCTTGCAAAGCACCAGCTAAGGCTGTTCAGAAACTTCATCAAGGTTTTAATCTTTCTGGGTATGATGACCAGGTAATTGTGACAAACCCAGACCTACCGGGATATGTCACACAGTTTACACTAAGCTGCCACCAACCATTCCCTATAATAAGTCACACAGACCAGGGATGGATTTTCAAACAATAAAAAGAATAAGGTTTATTTAAATACACACAGGGAAATATAAACAATCAGGTGAATAAAATTTAGTAACGTGGCTTAGTTTCACTCATACATACACACAGTTTGGTTCACCCAGAACCTTAACTTAAAGCACAGACCCTGAACCTATCAGTTCTGGCTAACCAACAGACACCTGAACCTATCAGGTTGGTACTCTGACACACAGTAGTACCCTGTCTGACACACAGACTTCCACAACAGCTTCTTCTTCCCAGCTGCTGCTTCGTCACACCCCAGTGTCTCTCAGTCTCTCTTAGTGTGTAAACTTCACCACACAGGCATCACATATTTATACAGTACAGCCCCTCCTCCTGATGTCCCGCCTTCCACTCCCCATAGGATGGAACTTTCCCTCCAAACCCATGACAGACAGGTAACATCAGTGCTGCATGTAACACCTCCCCTCTTTATAAGTTGTTTTGTAGGGGGAAAGCTAAGGTGCTTTTCACCAAAAAACAACCTGGGTAACATACACAACAACAGTTATACATTCAATACCATATAATACTTACTTAAACTTACATTCTAAGTTAACCATAGCAAATAGGCATTTAAACATTTATCATATACATTACATCAATTTACCTTTATTCATACAAACCAAATTCAGAAAAACCAGGTACATTTACTTTTTGTCAACATATATACACATAGTCCATGTTTTTTCGCCGTCTTCAATCTTCAGGTCTTCTTGATAAGGCGTCAGCAACACAGTTCACTGACCCTCTGACCACCTTCACTTCAAAGTCATAGTCCTGTAGGTTTAAAGCCCACCTCATAAGTTTGCTATTGTGGGTTTTCATTGTCTTTAACCATTGCAATGGTGAATGGTCAGTACACAGAATAAAATGTCTTCCCCAGATGTAAGGCTTGGCCTTCTGGATCGAGTAGACTATGGCCAAACACTCCTTCTCCACGGTTGCCAAATGTCTCTCACCTTTTTGAAGTTTCCTACTCAGGTAGGACACTGAATGCTGGTCACCATTCTCATCCTCCTGGCACAGAACTGCTCCTACCCCGCTGTTAGACGCATCGGTGTAGATGATGAACTCCCGGTCGAAGTCTGGAGCACGCAGGACAGGATAGTTGATTAACGCCTCCTTCAACCTCTGGAACGCCGCCTCACAGTCGCTGGTCCACGGGATGCGGTCATCAGCCTTCTTCCTCGTCAGATCGGTCAGCGGAGCCGCAATCTCGCTAAACCTCGGGATGAACTTCCTGTAGTAGCCCACCAACCCAAGAAATGATTTGACCTTTTTCTTGGTGTTGGGTCTAGGCCAATCACGAACAGCTTCTATTTTGGCCTCCAGGGGTTTTATCACTCCTCCCCCTACCATGTGACCCAAGTATTTTATTTCTGGGCTACCCAGCTGACACTTGCTGGCCTTTACTGTTAGCCCTGCTGCACTTAACCTCTGCAGCACTAACTCCAGGTGTATCAGGTGATCTTCCCAGGTATTACTGAAGATCCCTATGTCGTCAATGTAGGCCACTGTAAAGTCACTGAGCCCTGCCAAGGTCTGGTCCATCAGCCTTTGGAATGTGGCTGGTGCATTTCTGAGACCAAAGCTCAGGACTCGAAACTCATAGAGACCAAAAGGGCTGCAAAAGGCAGTCTTTTCTTGATCCCTGGGATCAATTCTTAATTGCCAATATCCCTTTACCAGGTCCAATGATGAGATGAACCGACAACCCCCTATGGTTTCAATCAGGTTGTCTAGCCTGGGCATTGGGTAGGCATCAGGAGTGGTTACACGGTTTAATTTCCTGTAATCGACACAAAACCTAATGCTCCCATCAGGCTTGTCTACAAGGACGATCGGAGAGGACCAAGGACTAGAAGAGGGGACGATTATGTTCTCCCTCAGCATTTCGTCCAGCTCCTTCCGCACCTTGTCCCTATAGGGTCCCGTTACTCGGTATGGGGATACTGCCTGCGGGGGTGCATCCCCTGTGTGGATCCGATGCATCACTCCCTTCACTATCCCCGGCTTGTTGGAAAACACCTGTTGATATTTCCTAAGCAGCATTTTTAGTTCTTGCTGCTGGTCTTGGGTGAGTGCAGGACTGATCTTTACCTCCTCTGGGTTGTATTTTACTTCCCCTCTACCCTCCCAGAAGGGTAATTCCGCTTCCTCACTCTCAGCTGCTTTTATCGCGAATAAAACCCTCTGTTCCCCTCTGTAGTAGGGTTTTAGGGCATTCACATGAACCACCCTCCTTGCTTGGTTCTCCTCCTGCTCTATTAGGTAGTTCAGGTCTGACATCTTGGAAATGACCCTATATGGTCCTGCCCATTTGAGCTGCAGTTTATTCTCTCTGCAGGGCCTAAGCCAAAGCACTTCCTCCCCTGGGTCAAAGTGCCTCTCTCTAGCTTTGTGGTCATACCATGTTTTCTGTCTGACCTTCTGAGCTTGCAGGTTTTCTGCTGCCAGCTCTAGATTTCTCCTTAGGTCATTCATCAAGGTGTTTATATAAGTCACAACGTCTTGTGGGTCATCCTGGGTGATCTGCTCCCACTTTTGTTTGATCAAATCAAGGGGCTCTTTCACCCCTAAGTGTGCAGCAAACATGTCAGAGTGCCCCCTTTGTAAGATCATGGGGCGATACTTTTCAGGTACCACCAGCTGACTTCTGATCCCATCTCCCCCTTTTGAGGTATTCCTCAGGGTCTCTCTATATAAAATCCCCTTTTTCTCCAGAAATCTCACTGGGGTTTCAGGTGTTAGTTGGGCGTCAGTCACCTGTTCAAAACACTTTTGGAGAGTGGCGTCTGCCTTTTGCTCCTGTCCAAATCTGCTGTCTGTGGTTAAGGTTTCCACCACAGCTTCTGAACTCCCCTCTGCTTCCGTCTCTGGCTCATCATTACCCCCCTGAACTGTCCCTGTGGTGGCTTGTGAGCGTGTAATCACTAGCACCCGTTTCACATGTTCAGCCAGGTCATTTCCCACGAGCACGGCTGCTGGCAGAGTCGATGAAATCGCTAGCCTCCAAACTCCCCTCCAGCCTTGAAAGTTGACAGGTACCTCTGCTACTGGCAGAGAGATTACCTGCCCCTCAATCCCTGCCACCTTCATGCTCTCATTTGGGATTATAAACTCCCGAGGAATAATATCTGGATGGCACAGGGTTACCTGGGAACAAGTGTCCCGCAGCCCCCTATACTGACGGTCAAGTATTCCTACGTCCACCCCGGCTGTCTCAAACAACTGAGAATCTGTTTTTATCAGCAAGCAGCGCTTTACCTCTATAAGAGGACCATTTTCCTCAGCCTGATCAGCAGAGGTAGCTGTTCCAGACTGAGTAGCCATGGCAACCGGCTCCCTCAGTGACACTGAGCTTTGCTCTTTCTGGACACAGAACACAGCTTTTGGCTTGGTCCCACTAGAATTCTGAGGCACCATTCCTTTTAGCTGCTTTAATTTCTCACACTCTGAGATTAGATGACCCTTTCCCTGACAGAAATAACACTTTCTGGTGTATTTTGATTCTCTCTCATCTTGTTTTGGTTTTCCCTCCAAAATCTGAGGTCTTAGTTTCATGTCTGAGGGCTTCCCTTCACCATGGGCCCCTCCCCCTTGCTGGCTTTTCCCTGGTCCCTGAGAGTACTTGCTGTAGGTTTCTTTGGGTTTACCTACAGATTTCCCCTCACCCAAGGGCTTTCTTATTTGGGAAATAAAATCTGCGATCTCTGCGGCTGCTGCCACAGATTTCGGTTTCCTTTCCCTCACCTGGAATTTCAATTCCCCATGCAGGACTGAATAGAACTGTTCCAGTGCTATCAAATCTTTAAGCTGCTCATAGGTCTCTGTCCCCTCCTGCGATAGCCATTTCTCAAGCAGCCTCACCAATTGGGCCCCCACCTGGGTAAAAGTCTGTTCTGGTTTCTTGGTGAGGGACCTGAATCTTTGTCTCAGCTGCTCTGCATTTATCCCATGTCTGGCAAACACCAGTTTTTTAAACTCTGCAAAATCTTTCATCAGTTCCTGTGGCATCTCTGAATAAACTTCAGCCAGGCTACCACTGATTAAAGATCGCATGATGGTCATCTTCTCAGTTTCCCTCACTGAGAAGTCCACAAACGCTCTTTCCACTAAGGAAAAGAACACCTCAGGACAATCTCCCTTGTGGTACACAGGGAATTTCTTCAGGTCAGCCTTAGACAGTTGGCCTCCCTCAGAATCCCTATTGTTATTATTGTTCCGGTTCATCATTTCCAGTTTTCTTAATTCAAACGCCATTCTTTCTTTTTCCAGAGCAATTTTCTCTCTCTCCCTCTCCATTTCCATTCTCTCTCTCTCCAATCTTTCTTCTCTCTCCATTCTCTCTCTCTCTCTCTCTAACTCAAATTGCCGCTGTTTCTCTCTTTCCCTTTCTTCTCTTTCCCTTTCCCTTTCCTCCACTTCAAATTGCCTCATCCTCAGTTCATGCTGTTGGGCTATGAGCAATTTTCTGAGTTCTGGGTCTTGCTCTCCTGTGCTGTCACCTTGCACTGAGCCAAATTCCTCCTCAGAACCTTGGTCAATCTGGGGGTCTTTCACTTCACTCATGTCTGCTACTTTGCTTCGAGTCAAGGGCATAATCCCCCCTCAGAACAGGCTGCTTTAAAAAGTCAAGCCTCAAAATAAAACGACCACTTTTTTCCTCTTGCCTCAGAACCAGCTTTCCTATAGAGATTGCTGCTGTTCTTCAGCACTAAACTTGTAACAGTATCGAGTCAGAGCCTACCCCCCTCTGCTGGGCCTCTCAGCTGGCAAGCTAGCTCGCTGTTGCTACGCAGTTTTGCCTCAGCTTTTTCCCGCCAAAACTAGGCTGCCTCAGAGCACCTTAATCTAAGTCTCCCCAGTTGGCACGTTCTTCTACTAGCGCACCTCCCCGTGAGGTACACCTAGAAGATTACCTACGCGCCTCAGACTGTCCCTGACTAGACTCCCCTTGCTCTGGGCACACTTGCCAAGGCTTTGCTGGACCACTGGACAACTGGACCAGTCGTATCCCACACGCTGGACACCAATCAATGTGACAAACCCAGACCTACCGGGATATGTCACACAGTTTACACTAAGCTGCCACCAACCATTCCCTATAATAAGTCACACAGACCAGGGATGGATTTTCAAACAATAAAAAGAATAAGGTTTATTTAAATACACACAGGGAAATATAAACAATCAGGTGAATAAAATTTAGTAACGTGGCTTAGTTTCACTCATACATACACACAGTTTGGTTCACCCAGAACCTTAACTTAAAGCACAGACCCTGAACCTATCAGTTCTGGCTAACCAACAGACACCTGAACCTATCAGGTTGGTACTCTGACACACAGTAGTACCCTGTCTGACACACAGACTTCCACAACAGCTTCTTCTTCCCAGCTGCTGCTTCGTCACACCCCAGTGTCTCTCAGTCTCTCTTAGTGTGTAAACTTCACCACACAGGCATCACATATTTATACAGTACAGCCCCTCCTCCTGATGTCCCGCCTTCCACTCCCCATAGGATGGAACTTTCCCTCCAAACCCATGACAGACAGGTAACATCAGTGCTGCATGTAACAGTAATAACTTAGCTTCTGCATCTATAAAAGCTGTTAGAAAACTCAGCTATGCTGTAATTTTAAAAAAATGTGTTGCTTTTACTCTTACATTGAGGGAAGGGCCTGTTTTCCAGATACTTACAGGTATAATTTTGTCTTCTTTCCTTGGTAGGTGAGATAGAAGAAGAGGCTAAGAATAAGTATGCTTACCTCAACATTGTGGGCATGGTTGGCTCCATTGACAATGATTTCTGTGGTACTGACATGACCATTGGTACTGACTCAGCCTTGCACAGAATCATTGAGGTTGTGGATGCCATCATGACCACCGCTCAAAGGTACGTTGGCTTCTGAGGGTACTTTGAAAAATCCGCCCATCTTTACGAAGGCAAACGGTTCAAGCCAAAGCTACAGTTCACGTTTTTCCCCCTGCGGTTGTTTTATGAAATCCAAGGTGTACCAAAAATTCACTGCAACCTTCTTTCAAAGTTCTGCAAGAAAGTCATTTCCACCTAGCGGTCCTGGCCACATTATTATTATTTGTGTTGAGGAGGGTAACTATGTGAGATGCCAAAGATGAACGGGATTGTTGCCCTTGGTTAACCATCTAGTCAACATCCCCTCTTTCTGTAACCATTTAGCTGTGGAAATGTGTTCTGGCATCATCACTTTATGGAGTTTCCTTCCTTGTCTCCAATGGTAGCAAAGCAAAGGGGCAAAATGATAGGTGGTCTCATAATACATATATTGACTCCATTATAGCCAGGGTGGCCAGAATGCATCCATAGGCCACATGCACGCTGGGGGAACCCAGGTCCATACCTAGTACCCTGGCATTCTCAGTCCCCCACATTCTCCCCAATCTTTTTTGGCAAATTGGCACAGAAATCTTCATACTCTTTAGAGAGCATATTGCTGTGTTTTGGGACCCCATAGCACCCCTGAACCCTCAGACTGTGTTTTTTAAAACTTGATTTGTCCACTAGGGGATATGGGATGGCCTTTTAAGTTATATTTTAAAGCCTTTTAAAAATGTTTAATAGGTGGGCATGTGGATGGGTGTTGCCCTCCAAATTTCATGGGTGAGCGGGCATTGCCCTTAAACTTCTGTAAGTTGACCTACATCCATGTTACAGGGGGAGCTGGGGGAACTTGACCCAAGGTTGTTTTCCTTGCTGGCTGTTTCTTGTTCAGTGTCACACATAATTTTGGCCCTGTGAGTTATATGTATCTCTTTAAGAATCCACATGGAAAATCTTACAGAGTCTTCAAGGAAGACATAGGTACAGATGAAAAGCTTCTGGATGGATAGGACCTCTTTCTTTTGGGTTATGCAATACTAATGGTGTTTTGAGTCATGGGATGAATATTGCCTTGCTAAACTGATGGCCGCAGTTTGCTGGACACAGTGACGTGTTGTCTATTGACGACGTGTTGCTCTAGACCATAATCCAATAGGCTGGGAGTTCAGTTCCCCACTGTGTCTCCTTATGAGTAGAGTCAGCCTGTGTGGCCTTGGGCAAGATGTACCTGGAAGGTTTTGAGATGTCTCTCTTGACTGTGGTGTTCCTTCTAATACTTCTTAAACAGCTATTGGCTCATTTTCTGGCTCACCAATGAAGTTTTTGTTTTTTAAAATGAGCCAGGGTCATAATATGATTTTTGAGTTTATTCATACAATGTTAAAGCACGTTTTAGAAAGGCAACCAAAATGGATTTTAGTTTGCTTATATCCTGCAGAAATTGGTGGGATGTATGCAGTCTCTGTTGGTTTGCAGCTTTTGGAATTGTGTTAGGCAGACGGAAGTGACACTGCGGGAGCATTTGTGGATTCTCTGGAATGGCAGCTAAATCCTGTCATCAGGTTGGCTGGTATTTGTCATGTCGTCAGGCCCATGAACTGACAGAGCAAGCGGGCGAGGGAACTGCTCCCTCCCCCCATGGTTTTAATACCCTCTGCTTTAACCCAACCTGTGTTGCCTGGTATTTATTGGTGCAAACAAGAAGCAGCAAAACACTCACTGAAATTTACTTACAGAGTTCTACGTAACCTAGCAATTTATCGAATACGTGAATCATCACAGAAAGGCAGTTACATAACCTCTGGCCTCTATTAAGTAACAGAGTTTTATTAAGAGTGAGTGTAGCAGTTTGCAGTTCTAATTTAGTGCAAAGAATGCTTCTTTGGTTCTGGTATAACGCCCGTCCGTTTAGTTTTCTACTAAAAACCGGAAACTAATTGGTTAAGGGGGAATATGTTTGGCCCAGGTGAGAACATAAAAGCACAAGAATGCCCCTTAGAGCGTAAGTTTACTATGCTTTGTCTCTGTCTTTTTTCTTTTTCTGCACATTTTAGTAGTATCTTGTGGCTGGTGTTTTGGCATTGATCTTTCTTATAATTTTTTTTTAAAACAGCCATCAGAGGACCTTTGTCTTGGAGGTTATGGGGAGACACTGTGGGTACGTATCCCTAAGAGTAACATTGGTTTGTTTGGTTTTTTTAAGATGCAGACATATATGCTACCAATGCTCATTTGGATTTTCTGGCTTGGTCTTAGGTACTTGGCTCTAGTTAGTGCCTTAGCTTGCGGCGCAGATTATGTCTTTATTCCTGAATATCCGCCAGAGGAAGGATGGGAAGAGCACATGTGCAGTAGGCTTTCTGAGGTAACCTTTTACTGCAGTATTTTTTCTGCCCTTACGTTATGTCCCATTTTCTATTACCTCCTCCCCACATAACGATTCTGCACCAGTAATATGGGGCCTTCCGGTGTGGTGTAATGGATAGAGTGATATAGACCAGGATTCTGGAGAACAGGGTTCAAATCCCCATGGAAACTCACTGGGGGGAGTGGAATTGGTCAAACCACTCCTTAAGTATCTCACTTATCTCAAAAGCCCTCCTGTAAGTCAGTTCTAACTTTACAATACAGAACACATACGGACAATACAGTGGTGCCTCGCTTAACAATTGCCCCACTCTACGACAAAATTGCTTGACAATTAGGTTTTAAATCTTTAAGATGATGTTTTAAATGGTTTTTTTCATTTAACGATGATTGGTTCCCTGCTTCGGGAACCGATTTTCGCTTTACAACGATCAGAAACAGCTAATTGTTGGGTTTCAAAATGGCCGCCGGCTGCTTAAAATGGCTCCCCGCTGTGTTTTTGGACGGATTCCTCGCTTTACAGGCAGCGAAAATGGCTGCCCCTATGGAGAATCTTCGCTGGATGGTGAGTTTTCAGCCCATTGGAACGCATTGAGGGGTTTTCAATGCGTTTCAATGGGCTTTTTAAATTTCGCTTTATGACGTTTTTGCTCTACAGCGATTTCGCTGGAACGAATTAACGTTGTTAAGTGAGGCATCACTGTATAGGCAGAACCTATAGAGAGCCCACAGCCTTTATATATCCTTGATCAGTCGAATAACCGTACCACTTTGCAAGTTAAAAGGAAGACAGTTTGCACCAACATTAAATACTGCTACCCACTGCTTTTATAAGGTTTTAGGCTTCCAGACAGTCCATGTTTGTATATCTGGTAAAGCTGACCCCAGTCCCGAAAGGTTTACATCAAGCAAGATGGTTAGACCTTGTGTGCCTTACACATTGTTCCTTATAGTGTTGTTTTTGTACCAGAAATGATTACTAGAGACCATGGAGCTTTGTCCTAACCACTTCTTTTTCTCTTGCAACACATACACTTGGGAAGGTAGTAACAGAACCTCATCTAAATTGTGCTTTTTCTTAGAACAAGCCCCAGAATCCTCTGCTCAGGCTCTGTGGCGTAGCAAGGCCCACCAGCTGATTTTGAAGGAGTTCTATGGAAGCAGAGACCTTGGCATGTCAGCCTTATTGATTTTTTCACACCCTGCAAATTAGACCGGTAGTGATCTAATGTGGAAGTCACTGTAGACTTTGTCTGTCTGTTCAAAATCACAAAACACAAGCTCAGAAGAGGTTCCCCAGTTTGATTCATGTCCATACTCTGAATGTTCAGAACCCATTTAGTAATTTTAGTAAACACAAACATGGAGTAATTTCAAGTAGTTTAAAAAGCTTTCTGTATATTACCTGAGTGCGATCTTCATCTGTTTGCTTGAGGTTTGGACTGTGTTAATGGTCTGCCTTGCATTTTTCTTGCAGAACCGTGCAAGGAAAAAAAGATTGAATATTATAATTGTAGCAGAAGGTGCCATTGACTCTCACAACAAAGCTATTACTTCAGAACAAGTTAAGGATGTAAGTATTAAACTTGTGTACCATATAGTTAACTGGGGATGTATGCAGCTGATCATATCTAGTGAGGGTATATACGTGCAATTTAAAGGTTATATCAGTTCCTTTTGTACATCATTACCTGCTTGTTTTGCATCCTATAATTATAGCACAGCATTTGTAGGTAAGATTACAGCTGCGCTTCTGCCATTAGAAAAATGTTTCTCATTTTTAAAGTTTCTCGGAAGTATCTCTGTGTATGTAAAGCAACACACCAACCAAGAGGGAGAGGTCTTTAAAATGAAGGGAGAGATAATTTTTTCTGTTGGGGGCCAAATTCTCTGAGGCCTACTCTATCTGGGCCACGTTCTGGAGTCCGAGCCCATTTTAGATGGGGCTCAATCCCAAAGCAGGTGAGAATGTACCCTTTCTTTCTCTCTTTGCTACCTCTTTCTCTTTCCACTCACCTTCCCCCCCCCCAACCTAACTGGCTGCTGGAAAAGTTTGATACCACGTTTTTGGAAGCTGGTTGATTTACAGAGGGCTTTAAAACTGAGGCAGAAGGCTGCACATGGTCTGAAGGCTATAGTTTTTAAACAAGCACTACTGGGTTAGAATAATGATGTTCTTTTTTATCCTGCTATTGTCTTTGGATAAACTGGTTTTCACCTCTTTTTTCATTTATTTTTAAACTGTTCTCTCTCTCTCCTGCTTCAGTAAAAAGATTAGTTTTGCCTACCAGGGAATCTGGATTTATGATAGGCTTTTTGTATTGTAGACATTCTTAAAGGTTTAAGGCGGGATTTCCAGTCATTGTTCAGATGAAAGAATGCAGTAACGTTGGTACAGCTACTCTGCTGGAGTTTATGTGGTGTCCCTTAACGTGACATGTTGACTTCTTTGCAGCTTGTGGTGCAGCAACTAGGATATGACACTCGCGTGACTATCCTCGGTCATGTTCAAAGAGGAGGCACTCCTTCTGCTTTTGATAGGATTTTGGTAAGTGAAGGCAACCTATCAGTTTCAAAATACTAGGAGATGGCAGGAGATGACTGCCAGTTCGTTTTTGATTTGTGCTACATTGTACACTCAAGTTTGTCTTGTTGACTGTGGTGAAGGAAATGCTGGACTTACATCAATGAAGTTTACGTTAAAAGTTGTCAGTCAACAGAGCTTGGGAAAGTAACTCTTCTGGTTCCACCTAAGCCTAGGTTCCACCTAATCTTAGGCGTAGGTGGAACCAGAGCCTAAGATTTAATGTTAAGCATTGTAGGATTGCATAGTTGTGTTTCTGGTCCATGCTGACTCCATTTCTTCCTGTACATTGTGCATACATTCACAAGTGCACACGGTGATTCCCAAAGGGGTCATCCAGCACAGGAATGGACCATCGGTATCCCAAGAGGTGGATGATACCGAGGGCCACATGAAGCTGAGTTTAGAGCTGCATGTGGCATTCCCAGCACAGGTTCCTAAGTTTAAAATATAAAGGTTCCCCTTGACAATTTTGTCCAGTCGTGTCCGACTCTAGGGGGCGGTGCTCATCTCCGTTTCCAACCCATAGAGCTAGCGTTTGTCCGCAGACAATCCTCCGTGGTCACGTGGCCAGCGTGACTAGACACGGAACGCCGTTTACCTTCCCACCGAGGTGGTGCCTATCTATCTACTCGCATTTTTGCATTTTGCATGTTTTTGAAAGGAGATATGAACAGTGAGATATAACCAGAAGTCTTAAGGTATAAGGGTCTCAACTTGTCTCCCCAACTGCCTGCTAGGTTTGGTCTTCAGAGCATGCAGTATATTTACTGATTATTTTACAGCATCCAGATCTTCCCAGGGCATATAGAAATAAAGAGTTGTCAGATAAATATGTAGATGAGTTCATGAATTATATACATCATTTATAAGAGTTCTTTGCTTTCTTATAAGTGGTTTGGAGAAGGAGGGTGCATTTGTGGTTATCGTGTTGCAATCATTTCACTTCTTTTTTCTACAGAAATCTGTAGATTCTTTTGAAATATATCAAAGTAATCATGTCCCCTTCAGAGCTTATTTCTTTACTTTACAACTTCACACCCTTTCAGGCAAGTCGCATGGGGGTGGAGGCTGTTCTTGCTCTTCTGGAAGCCACACCTGAAACCCCGGCTTGTGTGGTGTCCCTGTCTGGAAATCAAGCTGTTCGCCTGCCTTTGATGGAGTGCGTGCAGATGGTGAGTGGCTGAACAGCATCCACTCTGTTAATTCATTAGCATTTTCTTGCTGCCAGCAGTCAATAGTCTGTTGTTCCTTGAAGCACATGGAACGACGTGAGTAGAACATTTAATCCACATTGGGCACAGCGAAGTCTAGTTATTTCTCTGCTGACAGTAGCTGGGCTTAACAACTGCCATGCAAAAGCCTATAGCAAACAGATTTCTTCTAAAATTCTATACGCCTTCTAAGATAATAATAACTTAATCTGGTGGTGGTCTTATACCTTTTTCATGGAATACAAGCTACCCACATTGAAAACAGTTGGCTAACGGTCTTTGCACTCTTGTCCACGATTAAATGGCTTAACAGTGGAATCCTGCACACACATGCACGCAGGATTGCATTTAAATACAGTGGTGCCTTGCTTGACGACATTAATCCATTCCAGCAAAATCACTATAGAGCGAAATCGTCATCAAGAGAAAGTAAAAAGCCCATTAGAATGCATTAGAAACCAGTTAATGCATTCTAATGGGCGAAATACCTCATCGTAAAGTGAAGATCCTCCATAGGGCAGCCATTTTTTGCTCACTGTAGAGCGAAGAATCCATCTCTAACACAGCGGGGAGCCATTTTGAACAGCGGGTGACCATTTTGGAAACCCAACGATCAGCTGTTTTGATTGTCATAAAGCAAAAAATCGGTTCCCAAAGCAGGGAACCGATCATCGTAAAGCATTTTTTTTAACTATCTAAACATTGTTTTGCGATTGCAAAAACCTAATTGTTAAGTGGATTCGTCGTGAAGCAGGGTAATCGTTAAGCGGGGCACAACTGTATTGTTGAAATGGCTAAAATGTTAAATGATTTGATTGCATGAACAAAAGTGCAGCCATTGTCAAGATATTGAACATAGTCATAATCTATTTTGATAGAAGCTATCATTGCATTATGTATGATCACCTATTCAGTCGGTTCAGTATCTGATAAGCTATTCTTCTGTTGTTGTTCATCTTTTCAAAAGACTCAAGATGTGCAAAAAGCCATGGATGAAAGAAGGTTCTCTGAAGCTGTCCAGCTCCGTGGAAGGTGCTCCATCATTCTCCATGTTGGCAGAGATTACTGTGTTGGCTTTTCAGAGGCAACTGGCAAATTGTTTTAAAGGATTAATAATTGTGTGTCATCAGGTCGATTCTGACTTATGGCGATCCTACTCAGGGTTTTCTAGGTAGTTGAGTACTCAGAAGTGATGTATGATTTCCTGCTTCTGGGGGCATCCTGGAACTGTGCAGCTTGCCCAAGGCCACACGGGCTAGCTGTTATTTTTCATAGTCAAGTGGCATGGAAAAATAGATTTCTTTTAGCTTCTTTGTAAAAATATGAGCTACAATGATTATGCATTAAAAATCCAAAATTTGCATAGTTATGTGATTCTTTTCAGCCAGCTGTATGCTGGAGAAAGCATGAACGGCTATTTTTGTGGACTTAAAAATCCCATTTAATTAGAACTTCTGGCAGTCTTGCAGTGGAAGCTACGTTGATATGAATTGTGAGGATGCACCCTGTGGAGGGCAGGGAAACACATTCCCTGAAAAAGTTCCCTTAAAAATCCAGACTAGATCCTTTGCCTTTCGCAATGGTGTATGACTTGTGTTTCTTCTTCACAAATGCAAAGCTTAGCAAAGCTTGAATTTATTATTACGATATTGGTCCATTAGCTGTTTGTTATGGTATTTATTTATCATGTTACAAGTATGCAGAAGGGAAGAGTTTTGGCATTGCAGATCTCATCTTTGTTCGTGTCAGAAGCAATCCATTGGTGCTTCAGGAGTGGGAGGATCAACTCAAGGGGCATAATCCTGCCCAAGAGATGCCCCAAAGTGTTTTATCTCTCTCCAACAGATTTAATGACTGTTCTTGTTTTAGGCCGAGGAGCCAAGGAAAAGGCAAAGATTTTGTTGTTGTTGCTTTATTGAAGCTTCGTATTCTATTTTATTTAGATCAGTTGTTTGATGCATTTCTTGGGGCCACTCTACTTATGTGATAATGCACAACCTTGACCAAGAACTAAAATGATCTGAATGATATAAAAACTGCAGTGTCGTGTCAGCCACTAAAAGCAGGCAAGGAAGATCAGACAGTCAAATGTCATCTCAAATGCATGAGAGTTGTAGTCCTTATAAAAAGGCAGGAGGCAAGATCTTCTAAGCTATGGCAGCCATACATACAGTATAGTAGGGCAGAGGGAAAGGTTTGTAGAAGGAAAGATTTCAAAGAAGCACGAGTTTGTTTATCCATTCAGTCTTTTTTATTTATTTATTTTTATTTTTCCATTTTTTAAATTAATACAAAATAAACCTACTACCGCACAAAAAAACTATAAAACAATACAAAACAATAAAATACAATTACACATGTGCTCCCATCACCTTCAGGACTAGTGTTACACTTCATTCAATCCATTTTCACTCCAAAATTTCATTGTTTCTTCCCTTGGTGTATACCCCTTCCCTCTCCGAAATACATGTTCCAAAAATACATTCCATATTTTCTTAAAATCATTATTTTTCAATTGGCCTCTTCTTATTTACATATCACTTGTCAGTTTATCATTAATTGCCATGTCCCATAATTCTCTATACCATTCCTCCAAGTTAAATTGATTATCATTTCTCCAGTTTCTTGCAAAAATTAACCTTGCAGCCGTAATCATTATTACTATTAAATCCTTATTTTCTTTCAACAATTGATCTTTCTTAATCACATTCTATAAGGCCATTAGCGGAGACATTTGAATATTCAATCCAATTATTTCTGATATTTCTTTAAAGATTAAGTTCCATTCTTTCTTTCTTGTTTCACATAACCACCACATATGTAAATACGTCCCCTTCTCTTTTTTACACCTCCAACATAATGTTGACACACTTTTATCCATTATATTCATTTTGACCGACGTTAAATACCACCTCCATATTACTTTACCCATTCAGTCTTGCTGAAAGCTAAATAAGGTAGGCAGTAGGAATAATAATTCACATTCCATGTCTCAGTTTTAACATTTTTTCCTTCCGTAGGAGTTTTCAGAACAACCTGAACACCTACAAGCTGTTGTCTACCAAAAAGCCAGCTGCTGAACTTCCCAAGGTATGTCTTGTATAATTGACTTATCCAGTTCACTCCTTACTGTTGCATGTTTTGTTGAGCAAAAACGTAGGAAAACAGATTGTTTAGAATTGGGAAGAACAGTCTCCATGGAAACGCCTCCATCCAATGTTGGTATACCTGATCGTTAGCTTGTACAGCGAGTTGAAACATGATAGATGAAGGTTTAACATTTGGACGTTCAGTAGGTTGCAATATACGATGCCTAGTTTTATTATTGAAAGACCTCCTCTTAAAACTCCTAAGCCCAGTTTAGCCATTATAGAAGGTAGCTTCTTCAACATGAGCAGTGAGAGGCGAGCTGGCCCCGTCTCTTCCATCTTCTTCCTGTGACCTGCGGAGAGGTTGAAGAGGTGAGATTCCGACTCGTATAGGCTTTACATGAGAGCATGACCTATGGAACATATAGATTCTTGCACTTGTGGAGAGCCTTATGTGAGCAGCTGTATCTCTACTTCAGACTCCTTGCCTGGTCGGCTTCTCTCCTCTCACTGTGTTGAAGAAATTGTTGTCTGAATAAGGCTTTCATTTCTCAGATTGTGAACAAAACATCTAGCGATAATATTCCTGATATTCAAAGGTATGTCTGGTGTGCATATTTTATTTTAATGTATATACCTTCCTGCATTCTACAGTAAAGTACATGTTTCCTTATCCATATAACTGAAACAGCTGAATGACAATTTCCGTAGTCGTCCACAAGTTTTATTCAAGTTGATATATGTTGGGCAGAAAGGCATATATTGATTCTGTATAATAGCAAGATTACTTGATAATGTCTGTAGCTACAGTCTGCCTTTTAAATCTTTCTGTTCTCTTTAACAGGATGGTATCTTGTGTAATACATGTAAATAAATACATTATGAAATAATTAATCCAAGCAAGTTCTTCTACTTGCTAGGTTTTGAAAGTATGCTGTTATTTTTGCATGGAAGGCAGTCTGGCTATACATGTATTTTATAGCTGTGCATTCCTTAGCTTAATGCTGAGTAATAAATAAATATGCTCAGGCCTTATGCTTCAAATTTTTTTGCCAGTCTTGATTTACATCAAGCGTTCCTCTGCAAATGCTTTACTAGGGTGCTTATTGCATGTAGCTGAATATGCAAAAGTTTTTAATATTCTTTAGAAAATGTGAAGTGTGCCAATTGGCCAAGCTGTTTCAGCAGCTTCCAGAATGCCCCACCCATTATGGTCCCTGACTAAGCTTGCTGTAGATGTTTCGGTGTCTTAATCAAAAACAAAAGAAGAAGAAGATGATGATGATGAAGAAAAAATCCAAACCCTAGTCTCTGACAATAGATAGAGAGAGAGAGGGAGAGGGAGAGGTAAATCGGGTTAAGTATTGGCTGAAAGAGGTTTATGTCCCTCATCTTCAGTTTTACTGATTTACGCAAGTGGGCTTAGGCAAATATGGTCTTCTAAAAATGCCCCTTGCCTCCTCATAGCCTCCTTGTCAGGGTGGACCTATTACCGGATTCTCCAGTTCAGCCACCATTTTTGTGATACAAGGCGTTGCAATGAGCATGGGAAGTTGTGCTGCATTGTTCTATTCTGTGTTTTTGAAGAGCTGTAAGAGGCTGTACTGTGAAAAAGCCTTGATAGTGGCTTTAGTTGCTCATTTGGGCCTCCGAATCTGTACATTTTATGACAGTTCCAGTTGTTTCAGCAGCAGGTTCAGCAATAGAATAATTGGAAGGCCTGTGAGAGAGTGGAAGAGGTGAGGAGGCCCAGAATCTCCAGTGAGCTGCTCCCATCTTAATTCCTAGCATAAGGATCTCTCTCAGTAAGGATCTCCATGTCCAGGATTCTCCATGTCTTTTGAAGTACAGTGGTGCCCCGCATAGCGAGGTTAATCTGTTCTGGATTAACTGTCGCTATGGGGAAACGTTGCTATACGGAACGGAAAAACCCATTGGAACGCGTCAGACTTCGTTTAATGTGTTCCAATGGGGCCCAAAACTCACAGTTCTGCGAAGTTTCCCCCATCCGGCGGCCATTTTCGCACCCTTGGTAAGCGAGGGCAGGGCGCGAAAATGCTGCGCGCGGCCATTTTGGGTGTCCGGCGGCCATTTTGGAACCACTGATCAGCTGTTTTAAAAAAATCGCTATGCGAAAATTGGTAAGCGAAACGCTTACCGATCATCGCAAAGCAATTTTCAGCCATTGAAAGCATTGGTATGCGATCGCATTAGCGATCCCAAAAAACGGATCGCTATGCGAATTCGTCGTTAAACGGTGCACTCGTTATGCGAGGCGCCACTGTAATTTGTGAAGGAGGGGATGAGGTCTCAGTCCATGGGGTGAAGCAAGGCCAAACCACAGGCTTTTGCTCTGAAGGTGTCATATGACTGAAAGGCCTTTCAAAAATACATCTCTCCATCCATCCTTCTCTCATCCACACAGTTTTATGTGTGCAGGACTGTAGATACAGAGAGCTGTAGAAACATAGGGAGGGAGGAACTTGTAAGGTATTCCTCTTGCTGAAGCTGCTGTCACTGGGAAACTGCAGTGTGTTGGCTAAGAGAGGATTTACTTCCTCCTCTGGAATCAGGATGTAATGGGAGTCAGTTGTTATTGGAGGAGTGGAATTGTGGTCTCTGGTTTACTGAGATCCATAACTAAGTGCTTGAAAGGTGCGTCAAAGTCTTATTATGTCTTGCATGTCAAAGCAGGCGGGAGACATTATGATCAATACTACCCTAAGACATGATAGTGGATTTTTTAGGAAACTGCTTATTCCCTGGGCCATCACAGAATGCTGTGTGACATCACACTTAGATGCAGTGGCTCAGAGCACAGTCTCGCTCATGAGAGTGTAGTGCACATAATTGCTTATTTATACTTCTTCGATAAAGATCCTCTTTTTTGAGTGAAACAGTTTCGGCAGCTAATGCATGGTTTGGTTTGAGGTGGTGGTTGTTTTACATTGGTTTGTGGGTGGAGTATAGACCAGACAATTCAATGCATGGTGTCGTCAACTGGATGCAGTGCTGATTGTGATCGTAAAAGCCTCATAAATGCGAAGGACTGGCACTTAATCTGGAATGAACAAGCTATGTTTTGGTTACCTATTATTTGGCTTTACGCTGTATTTATTACATTTTATACGTGATTGCCTTCAAAAGGTAAGATGCGTGCCCTGCTTTCTTTTGATGCAGTCTTGTGTACTTACCACTGTAAATAACAACTAGACAAGAAGTATACTAAAGCTTTACAATTTTTATTATTTGTGAATTAATTAATTAACTAATTAATGTACTGTATTTCTGTGTTTTGGATCTCTATACTCAGAGACCAGCCTTTGGAGAGGAAAGAATGGTGGAACAATGAACAATTAAAAATACCATGCAATCTTTTTGCAAACAAATATATGGAATATACCTCTTAAAAAAGGCTGATACAAGACTTTCACCTATTTCACACTGGGTCTCTTAAAATTTGAAAGTAGACCCCTTAAGGAAAAAAAATGTGTGCTTCTGCTCAGGCAGAAATCCTGCTGAGTAACTATGCAAGTGTAAATGGTAAACGGTATCACCAACCCATGACGTTACTTTTTAATTGAATGAAATCAAAAGTTTCCTATCCACCACCCCCAGGTTCTGGGGCTCTCTAGGGATCCCTTTTGACTTGGGGAAAACGTTTGGATGAGGACCAGGAGTCTTTCATATTGGAAAACTGGCACCACGAGATGTGGGACTGCTGGTGGTGATCCAGTAACCATTGTACAGTCGTGCCCTGCTTTACGATTACTCTGTTTAACGATGGATCCGCTTGACGATGATGTTTTTGCGGTCGCTTTTGCAATTGCAAAACGATGGTTTGAATGGGGTTTTTCTGTTTTGTGATGATCGGTTCCCTGCTTCGGGAACCGATTTCCGCTTTACGATGATCAAAAACAGCTGATCGTCAGGTTTCAAAATGGCCGCCGGGTGTACAAAATGGGTCCCTGCTGTGTTTAGGAGCCATTTTTCGCTCTACAGGCACCCGAAAATGGCCACTCTTGTGGAGGATCTTCACTGGATTTTTGTGAGTTTTCAGCCCATTGGAATGCATTGAACGGTTTTCAATGCATTTCAGTGGCTTTTTAATTTTGCTTTACGACGTTTTCACTCTACAGCGATTTTGCTGGAACGAATTAACGTCATTAAGTGGGGCACCACTGTATTAAGGGCGTCCCTTCTCCTCTCATCTCAAGACTCCCAAAGACGTCCCCAGGTCAAAAGGCATCGCTAGAGCACTTGGAACCTTGCCGACTGATTAGGTCATTGCCACTTACACTTGCATAGTTGAGCCAACTGGATTTCACAAAATTGTTTTAGATCTTTGAGTATATGATCTTCCTTCCTTCCTTCCCTCCCTCCCTCGGCTCACACAAACATCACCTATGTGCATTGTATGATGGAAGATGTTTTTCCTTGTCTTTCAGTCGAACTTCAACGTAGCTGTTTTAAATGTGGGTGCTCCAGCAGCGGGAATGAATGCCGCTGTACGCTCTGCCGTGCGAATTGGCATCACTGAAGGACACAGAATGCTTGCAGTCACTGATGGCTTTGAAGGCTTTTCTAGAGGGCTGGTTAGTATGGTCCAAATACCAAAGTCTTTTATCATCATTCTCTGGGGCATATCTAGAATTAAATTTATTTTAGCTTGTCTTCTGGCTGCAGTACCAGGGCACCAAAGCAGCTTAAAATTCCATTTTTAAAGTTAAGAGGCCAGAATCCTATGGCTCATCTTGTGCTTCTGTAAGTGGAACTGCAAATGTCTTGGTGGGGCATTGCCATTGATGGGTGTTTCCTTGGACTCATCTTTCCCTGTGCAGTTGGGTACTGAGTGGGACTTCGTGGCCGTGACTTACGCAATTTCCAAGTGCAAATCAGCAAGAGGATTCAGACCATCATTTCTTACAGAATTAAAACTAAACAAGGCTAGAGTTCCCACGGCCTAAAGCATATATGGGGGGGGGGAACCTCATTGGCTGGACCATCTGCAGCATTTAAGCACAAGATGAATGAAATTTGTTATGAAGGGAAGATGTTTGACGTGCCCTTGGAACTGGGTGGACAGAGTATGACATATGGGCCCATAAAGGTCTTTACACCCTCAGCTTAAAAAAATTAAAATAAAAAAGGTCCCTTGGCGGGGAGGGGCTCCATACATACCCCAGGTTGGATTTTTTTGGGGGGGGAGGGGAGCTTTGTTTCTGCCCCCGTCTTCCTGGAAAAGAACCCTGGAAGACGTTTCATCGTCGCTTGAATTGTGTATTGTTTTCTTTTCGTCCTGAAACAAAGGGCACGGAGACATTTTCACAGAGGGTGGGATTAGCCACGTTTATTTAAAAAAAGCATTTGCTGGATATCTCATGAGAAATTCTCTGTATCAAATCCCATATGTTTCCTGTGAGGGCACTTTTTAGGTGGACTTGGCAGGAAGCCATATTTGTAGCATTTCTCCAGTCCTGAAATAACTCAGGGAGTATGAAGTGTCTAGAGATAAGAACACAGGCTAGATAACTAGAGGCAAAAGGCAGTTCTGTCGCTCAGTCTGTTGTCATATTTGTTTTTTTGTTTTTTTCCATGGAGAAAGTGTTCCTGAAGTACAGTTTGTATAGGGTGGCCAGTGCTTAGGTTGCTGCCGTTACGCATTTATAAGCCGACACACTTTTATTTGTAAAATAATCAAATGGCTTGCCGTTTAGCCAAATGGCAACTGGTTTAATTTTTTCCCCAGGAGTCTGCGTAAGGGACGGGGTTTTCATACTTTTTTGAACAACAACCTGCAGAGGTCTGTTGGAATTGCCCCAAGTAGAATGGGGGGGGGTTAGCCCAAAAGGGGGGGGAACCTCTCAGATGTTTGATATAAATTACATCTGGTGCATAACTAAGAAAAGATCCTTCTGTTTCTGAGTTCTGGCTCGGTGGGCTAAGCTCTGTGGCACTGCAAAGGATTAGGGTTATTGTAGTTTCCGTAGAGCAACTCTGTATAGAGCATAATGGGCGGCGAGACTGCAATACCCTTAATGCTTTCTAGAGCTCTGGAGCTTAGCCCTGCCCAGGAGGTTCTTCTGCCTCAGAACTGAGAAATGAAATTTTTTCTCATTTATACAGTACACCAGAAATAAGTTATATTAAACACCTGAGAGGGCTTTTTTGAGTAGCTAAACCCCTCCCCCCCCCCCGAATTCTAGCTGGGACGATTCCAGTAGACATCTGAGGGCTGTAATACACAAAATATGAAAATCTTATCTCTAGTCTCTGTTACTGACTGAACTTTACACCTGTTCATGCCATAATCCTATATACACCTACTTAGAATTATAGGATTGTAATGTTGGGAACGACCCCATATAGGCTCTCTAGTTCTACTCTGTGCTGATGGGGGAAATCCGTAGCTAGCACAGCTCTGACAGGTCTCTTTTTAAAAGCCTCAAATGAAGGGAGAATCCACCGTGCTCTGAGGTTGCTCACTCCCACCACCAAGGAGCTTTTTTTCTGTCAGGAAGTTCCTTCTAATTTCAACCCATTCGTTCAGGTTGTACCTAATGGAGACACAGAAAACAAGCTTCTTCCACATGGCAGCCCTTCAAGTATTTGGAGATCATCTCTCATCTTCTTTTCCTCATGTAAAACATAAGAGCTCCCTCAATCCCATACCAGTAAAGGATTTTTCCCCCTTTCTGTCACACGTCATTGAACAGTCTTGGAGTTACATGTTTATGGGCTTATCTGTAGGAAATAGGGAGATTTTAATATGGAGGTTACTTTTTTTAAAAAAAAATATGAATTTGTAATTCTGGGATGAGGAAGGTGCACATAGAGAAAGTAGCATGAAACAAGAGTGGATACCTACCCAGTGTGGTGCTTGCTCAGGTTAAATTTTGGGTCCAAGTTCAACAAAATATGTTCTAAACTGCGGCATCATAAAAATCATTTGGATTCTTTTTTCTTGGCTTTTAATGATAGATCAAAGACATTAGCTGGGGAGACGTTGGAGGTTGGACTGGCCAAGGAGGATCGATTCTCGGCACAAAACGGTAACTGTTTCAAGATACTGTATATTATAGTTGTGAGAGCATGTATGCCTGTCAGTAATGTAGTGAGGAGATGTACATGTAGTTGATAAAAGGAAAAATGGTTGTTATGGCCATTGCTGCTGCTGCTGGGGAGTCATGTTTAATTGTTTTTATTTCCTTGGCTGTTAATTGCTGCTCAGGTAGGTCAGTTTTTTTTTTTTTTGAGATTCTAAAAAAAATAGATCCCAGCGTTTTCTGAGTCACAATCCCCTTGTAACCTGCCATACCCCACCCCACTCACTGTGTTTGCATTAAAAAGCATTTTTAAAAGGGAACAGTCATTGCTTCTTAGAAAGCAGAGGCTTCTTTCTCCCTCAAAGGGCCTGTTTCTCATATATACACGTACGCACTAGCTTTAATATCTGGCTCTGAAAGGTCAAGGAAGAAATTATTTAACAAGTGCATGAGGCGGATCCATTCTCCCCGCTCCTCGAAAACGCTCACAACTCACAGGTTGGAAAACTCTGCTCTTAAACATTTGCAATAGGTCATGCACACATTGGTTGAGCTCCAGTTGTGAGTTGCAAATGGGGTAGGCCCCTTTGAATCAATGGGACTTGCAGAGGAGTCGATTCACCAAATCCCCACTGACTTAGCGGATCTGCTGTAGTTTCAACTTACTACTGGATTTCAGCCATTGAATAGCAAGATCATGGGCCCGCTTCTTACACTGGACAAATAAAGATGGAAGTCCCTCCACTGAAATGAACTTGGAAACTTGTCTGTCTGTAGAATGTCGGACCAGGGCATAACAATGTCAGCCATGTCTGTCTTCCTCCAGAATTTCTTAAATATGTGTTCAATGAGCATGGCAGTTATCATTCCTTTCTGTTCAGTTTCTCAATATCTTAGCCATCTGAATCTCTAGATTTTCAGTGCTCCCATTACAGCTTCAAATGCTCTTGTGATTCTGTGCCAGTGCCAATGATTCATGCTTCTCTTCAGCCTTCTGAGGATCCCAACGGACTGGCAGTCACTCAGGACATTTGACTACACAGGGGGCTGGTGCATCTGTTTGACATTTAAGCATCAAATAAACACTGTCTCAAAACAGAAGATGCATCTAGTACAGGGATGAGCAACTTTGGAGTTTTCCACCTCCAGGATCCATTACACACGGCACTACCATAGTCTTTCGAGACTGAAGGATGCCTAACAGGTCATGGAGATATGATTTGCCAAATAGAATCCCAGCAGCTAGAAGTGACTACTTCTGTGTTTTCTGCATTTTTGTTGATATTTTTAAACTTTAAAGTAGGCTTGGGAACCCTATATCCTATTTTAATACAAAGTCTCCACTCCTCAAGTCTTCCGATAACTGGAACTTATATTTACCCTGCGGAGTCTCAGATGGGACACAAGTCGCACCTGTCCACCAATGCAAGTCAAAAGGTCACAAGCAAAGGTGTGAAAATGACATGCATTCATTAATGTTTGTCTTCAGCATCTGCCACTGTGAGATCAAACTGCCCCTGATCTTGGATAGTAGTTTTAGCTAACTTAATATCCATTGATTTACTTTATAACTACTGAAATGCCTAGGCTGACATCTAGAGTTTTCATGAAACCAGCTTTCCACTTCTGGGGGCTCCCACTTAGAAGAGGAGGAAGGATGATGTTCATATTTTCCTCCTCCCTCTCACAGCTTGCTGTGCCTTTAAAAACTACTGTGGAGGGTTGGAGGACTCTTGGAGGAGTCTGGCAGGTAGGGCAGGAGGCTGGTGCAGAGGGAACATCAGCCAAGATTGCCTTCTGCAAATGAAAGGAGGCCTTACATTTGCAAAAGGGCACACAGTGGACCCCTGCCATAATATTTTATCAGTACAGTGGTGCCCCGCGCCACGACAATAATTTGTTCCCTTGAAATCTCTGTTAAGTGAAAATATCGTCCAGCGAAAACAGTTTCCCCATTGGAATGCATTGAAACCCATTTAATGCATTCCAATGGGGAAATTACCTCATCATCCAGCGAAGATTGCCCATAGGGAAGCCATTTTCCGAGCACAGATTAGCTGTTAAAATGGCTGCCCTGCGAAGCATAGGTCCTGAAAACACAGGGCAGCCATTTTAAGAACCCGACGATCAGCTGGAAAAATTTTCATCTTGCGAGCAAACGGTTCGCAAAGCATGGACCTAATCATCGAAATACCCCATAGGAAACATCATTTTGCAATCGCTATAGCGATCGCAAAAAAGTCATCGTCCTGCGGATTCATCGTTTAGCGGGGGCGTCGTCATGTGGGGCACCACTGTACTTCTTTATCCTACAGATTCATGGTAGCTTGCAATATTAAAGAGAATCAGATCGTATGTTGATCTGGATAATAAAGTATCATAATGTATGTTAAATTATTAAATGCATGTGACTTTTGTGGCCCCAAACCCTATTGTCCTACACAATCACATAAGGTGAATCAAACAGATTCAATGTGCTATTTTCCAGGATGTCCGTGACATGCCTGGTTATCCAGTTATTTTGCACGGTTGATCACGTACCAGCTCAAGGGATGGGCTGTCGCAGTAAAAGTCAAACTCGCTTGTGCACATTTTGCAACTAGATGTTGGCTGTTGTTTTATAAAACAAAGTTACTGAAAAAGCACTCTTCAGTAGCGTGAGCAAAATTAAATCTGTTTCAGTTTCCTTGGTGTGATGCTGATAGCCTTTTAAAAATCTATTTAGGACACTCCCTGCAAAGTATATGGACAAGATTGCAGAGCAGATGAAGAAGCATAACATCAACGCTCTTATGGTTATTGGTGGTTTTGAGGTATTTTGCCCTGCTTTGTTTCATTTGTAAATTCTTGTTGCAAAGTGAGCTGTCACTTCTAAGATAGTGTGCTGAGAAAAGCCAACCCCCCCCCCTGAAAATCTGTGATCAAAACCTAACTACTCAGCCTCTGTTTACCACGTGGTTAAATGTTTCATTGAAACTCATAGTGTTTGCTCCGAATGAGTTGATCAGATTTATAATTTGAATCCCTGTAAATTATCTGGTTATTCCCAATCACCAGCAACAATAACCCATGAAAATTCATGGGGTGGGGAAATTAGTGACGTCTAGACACACAGTAAAAGCTCTTCCATGCAGAACACGTATTCTTTGCAATGTGCAGGATTCTGCACCGCTCAGTATTTTTCCTGTTGTCCCTACGACATTCTCCTTATCTTGATTTGCCCAGTGTTATTTTCCCCCAGACTTTCAGCTTTCAGTGAGTTTTTTATTCTGTTATTTAGTATTGCTTTGTAATGGTGGTGGAGTTTTAGCAACCCGAGCTTCCGGGTTGGAAATATTGAATTAGCGCTATGCCACCAGTCAAAGACAGCAACAACTATCAGTCCAGCAGAAAAGTTGTTGTTTTTTTAATTAAATCTTTCTGCCAGATTTCGTGAAGATTTTTAGAGAGGTTTAAAAAGAGATGCCGATTGAAAGATAATAGCAGCAGCTATTTGCAGTGGATGGTCAATAACCATCCTAGTTAACACCTTAGTATTAAGCCATGGTTAAAAAAAGTTCATCAGAGAAGCTTACTTACTCAAGATTCCTGCCAGCTTAAAAAAAGAGAAAGATTTCTGAAAGAGAAATGCCCATTTCCTACACAGAAGTGAAGTGGATTTGTTAAGACAGTTAGGAGGCAAATGTTGGTAAAATCCACACTGGTGAAGGTCAAACACCAGCTCGGGAATGCAAATTTAATTTTCTTAAACACAGGTTCCGATAACTCAGTTCTTTAAGAAAGGAGGCAAATCTTAATTCCCTGTATTGTTGCACAGAATTTGAATGAATGCTTAAAAATACTCATGGTTGATAGATATTTTTCTTGTCTCTGTTTTATGTATTGTGCTCTATGAGGTCTTCCCCTAGTGCCTCTGAGTGGATGGGGAAAAAAATTAGGAAAAGGCCTGCAGCCCTTCAGTTTCTTGGAAGAGCTGCATGGAAAATTACAACTGGGCTGACAAAGGATGGGACTCGGGACCGCGTCCTTCATCCAGGAACGGTTTGCAGCCAGCCTTTGAACTCACTTCTCAGAAACAGACCTGGCAAAGGCAGCTGCCATGAATTTTTGGGAGTCACGTTTACAGTTTTTCAGCACTATCCGTAAAATATCGGTGCATAGCCTGAAGAAGTGGCTTTTGCTCACGAAAGCTCACTGTTGGCTTTTTGAGTGGTCTAACGAAGGCATCACCTACTCTTGCATGAGTGGATGGGGTCACAGAGTGCCTTTTATAATGTGCTGACCTTTTTTCTGAGTGAGGCTTCCCATCCCATGGAGCACAACCCTTATTACATTGTGTGTGCTAGAATAATCAAATCCCTTTGTCTAATGCTTATTTGTATTGCCATAATAATTACTTTCCCCCCTCCTCCCTTCTTTATCTTTCCCTGATTTTTTGCACACTTTGCCACACGTGCCCATCAGGCGTACCTGGGACTTTTGGAACTTTCCGCTGCCCGGGAGAAATATGATGAGTTCTGTATTCCCATGGTTATGGTTCCTGCAACCGTATCCAACAATGTACCGGGTTCTGATTTCAGCATTGGTGCAGACACTGCTCTGAACACTATCACTGATGTAAGTCTCTCTTCTCTTGTGTGGACACTCACTAACCTAGCCCTCCTGGTTGCTAATGAACAAAGTTGGAACTGGAGATTTTTCTTGGACCAGAACACCAAGAAACTGGGTATTTGCAGCAGGAACCAGATGTAAACACAAGCACACCTGCGCATGTATGCATGCGTACCCAGGTCCAGAAATGCATGGATTATCATTTGATTGGATGATACATATCAAAAGACATGAAGGCTGCAGTTTAATTTGTGGATGTATCCAAATAAGAAATATGTATTCCTGAGATATCTGTTTTTAAAGCAGCTGATAAAATGCTATTAAAATAAACCGAAGCAATCTGAAACTCAAACAAGTCTTCAGCAGAAAAATAAGAGCAGAAAAATAGATCAAAAGGATCAAAATGATCATTAATACTCATCTCAATAGGTAGAACTAGAAATAGGTGTTTCTCATTTGCCTTCCTTTCCCAGGGTCGAAGGAAGCCACTTGATTTATCTTGTGCTTCTCAACATAAGAATCTTGCGGACAAATGGGTAGTAAGCTAAGGATTGGGAAGATGACTGAGAACCTAAATGCATTCACTATTTAGGCAATGTGAATTGTATAAGCTCTGGTAAACCAGAATTTAAAAATTTAGGTGAGCGTTATTGCTGAGAGAGACCTGCAGAGCCGGTTCTTCAAATCTAAGGGGACTTGGGTAGATGTTAGATATCAGATAGCACGCCTTCTTTGTAACAAATAGGCTGCTTAGAGTTCCTCTTGACTATGAACATTTTATACTGCAGGATTCTCTGAAGTTCTAGAAATTACTGCATGTTCTTTACAAGAGATGCCTCAAGCTGGGATCAGCGACTAGAGGCTTAAGAGATGCCCAGGAGAATTGCTGCCTTCTAAAACATTCAGAACCACATTCCCAGGCAAAATGATAAAATGTTTTTGAGGCACGAGTCATTTTTCAAAAAGGAGTTTGCCCCACAGGGCAGTGGTTCCCAACCTTAAGTCCCCAGATGTTCTTGGAATAAAACACCCAGAAGCCTTCACCACTAGCTGTGCTGGCCAGGATTTCTGGGAGCTGTAGTTCAAGAACATCTGGAGAACCCAAGGTTGGGAGCCACTGCCATTTCTCCTATGGATATCTTCCTTGATAGCGAACTGACCACACATTTGTCCGCAGTTAAAGTTTTCTTCCCCACATATCCAGGGTATTGGTTTTGAGTTCTGGTCCAAAAAAAAAAATTCTCCAGTTTTAATAGGCATATGCAGGTGAGTAATGCTTTCTTGAATGTTTCTTTCCATCTTTACTCTGCTTCATGGGTTTTCTTTTCATACTTAACTTGGAGACGTCTTCTGCCTAATGAGCTGTCTTTTCTATCTTTGCATTAGACTTAAAATACCTGTGCTAGAAAGTGCTAGATTACAAGTATTGTAGTTTGTAGATTTTGCCAGTGAAGTAGTAGTTCCATGTAGCCTCAGTGTTCTTTTTTACTTGGAATAGTATTACTCAAATGTTATTCCAATAACAGGAAAACCAAATGGTGGAAAATAAAACACCATGGAAGAGTCTCTTTCTTTTATTTTAGGAGTCTTTCATAGCCTGGTGATAGAGAGCCTGCAAAATACAGAAGATTCAGGATTCGGATAAAGGGGTTAACAAAATTTCTTGTTAACCCCTTATTTAAATTTCTTGTTAACCCCTTATTTAAATTTCTTATTTCATATTACTTCCATTTGGTCCTTGTGCACAAAATCACCTGATTTGATATTCCACATATAGTAGCATTGCTGGTTTCCTGAGGACAATTATCCGCCACTCATTAGGTTTCAGATGAGGTGGGGAAGAATCCTGGCCTGCACAGTTAGTGGTGAAGGCTTCTTGGAATTTTAGTCTAAGAAAATCTGGGTTCCTAGTGTGAACGCTTCATTTAAAGCAGAGCTAACTTGCACCACATGTGAAGCAACTGTGCTCTAAATGTGCATCAGAATCTATTAGTAGCATGAAGATGCCATTGTGGTGCAAATGTTGTTTTGCATGGAACTTTAGCTTTGTAGTTTATTGTTGCTTGAAATGTGTTAGAAACTTACTTGTCTTTCTGACAGCAACAGTAATAATCCTTGAACATTTGGCCAGAATGGTTGTCAAAAATGGCCTTTGCTTTCCTCTCCATTGGTGACCAGAACAGTGGTTATGTTCAGCTGATATATATATATAGCTTGTAAGTCTCAGGGAACCTTACAGTCTGGTTATCTGAACCAAGAAGCTGAACGACTGCATCTTGGTTCTCACATTGAACAACTATGAGCAGGGCACCAAGCAACATCCTACAGTTGTTTGTAAGCAAGCGGTCCTAGCTGTGGAAAACTTCCTCTGAACCTGAAGGTCTGGTTGAACCATCCATGGTTGCTGGCTCTCATTTTGACTGTTTTCCTTCGTAGGCCATATACGTTGCTGGCCGTCACCTCCTTGGCAGATCACTTTCTATAAATGAAATATCTGCTGAGTGAGGAGTTTTTCTCCTTGAATTTGTGTCCAGTAAGTGACCTGAGGGTGCTTCCAGACAAACAGCTACGAGTGGAAAGACTGTCATTCTTTCCTTTCCTTACAAATTTATTTGTGGAAAGAAAAACAAAGGCGGAAATGAAAATGATGAGAGTGTTACAAGTAGAAGGTTTGTTATCTGTATCCCCTGTATCTGTCAAGGAGAAGGTATGATTTTATCATATAAACCTTAATCTGGGAGCATATGAGGTTCAAATATTATTATAGGGATCGCAGTTTTCTTTCTGACCACTTCCATAATTTTGTAATCCTCTTATCATGCCCCCCTCTTGTTAAAAATGGAAAGCCCTCAGCGCTTCAGTCTTCTTTAAAAAAAACAACAACCTCTGTGATTATTTGAGTACCCCCATACTCTGTTTTCTCCAGATCAACAATATAGTTTTGGAGTCGGGGGATCAATTACCGCTCCTGAGAGTTTAGGACTTTAATATTGCCCATTCATACCTAGAACAAATATGTGTGCCTTTTTAATGCCATTGTATTTTGTATGGATGTCTTCCTTGAGCCTTTTGCCCCCACCACTAAGGACTTTTACCAAGGTAACTACCCACCCTGATCCTATAAGCATTTATAGATTTAAGGGGTTTTTTTGTCCTAAGATGATGTCACTTACATTTAGCTCAGCTTAATTTGGCAGCTTTCCCATTGGCTTGATTCCGAGAAATCTGTTTGCGGTCAAGGCGTAGCTCAGCCAGTGCTGGTCTTGTTTCAGTGAGTTGGAGCTCATGGTGCAGAGCCAAGGGCTAAGACTTCAGGTCCCTGCCATGCCTCCCCAGGAAAGAAGCCAGTCCTGCCGAGAGTTTGTGTGGCTGGTAGAGTTACGTGCCCTGCCACCAGTGTGGCCACGGGCAAGCAGCATCGTTCCAGAACAAGACCAGAAGGGGAGGGGCTGGAAACCCACCTCTCGGTAGTACGTAGGTACTTAGCACCTAGAAACCCTTAGTAGTACTTAGTACCTAGAAGCCCTGGTAGGGTTGCCATAAATTAGAATCAAACTGACCACACATACTTACTATTTGCAGTCTGGAAGGACCCATTTTTAAAATTCTGTCACTGCCAAAATGACTCTTGGTGAGGATACTATTTTGGTTTTGGAGGGGGTGTCACTTAGTCACGTTACACCATGAGTTGTTATCTTATTTTTCTCAATACTTCAGAAACTTTTTTTCTGGAAGAAAAAAGAAAAGTTAAACGATGATATGCATCGTTAATGTCTGTGGTAGAAACTGATACCAGAAGGGGTGGAGAATGTTGTTTAGCAATGTGCTGTTCCTTTTTTTTTTTTTTTTTTAAGATGTGCTTTGATCACAGTTCATTCATCCTAAGACTATCTGTTCTCTTTCTCAAACTCTGAGGGAAGGGTGCTTTGGCCCGCTTATGCCTGCTTATGGCACGTCCACCCTCCTCCCATCTCTGGCACACACAGAAGACTTGTGAGGAGATGTCAGGTTCATGGCAACCACAGATGATGGCCGTCTGTTGAAATATGCCAGGACTGCCTGTTATATTGACGTCCCCCAAGCACGAAGAGAGGGTACCTCATACTAAAGTTTGGGTTGGTGGGTGAGAGACACTCCCTGTCTGTGTCACTGGGGACAAAGAAGGGTCGAGATGTCCAGTGATTGACCTATGCCTAGCCTGCTTTCCCAAAAAAAGTGTGAGAAATAACATATTAAAAACAACTTGATTTAAATCAGTTATTTTCCTCAGCCTTTCTGCATGCATAAAAGCTCTTGATTCAGCCACACTCTGACCTTCTCGCATTTTGCTTGTTTCACTTCTTCCACTAACTGTCGTTTTTCCTCTGCACCACTGCGAATTTCGTGACCCAGGGTCGGTTTATGTGAGGGAATCCTGCTCACTTGGGCCATTTTGTTCGAATTTTTTTTGTGTGTTCAGCTTTTGCACCCCTGAAAAGCCAAACTTTCCAGTGCCGCGCACCCCCACGAAGAGTCCCTAGCGGAAGGCCTCATAACCGAGCAAATCCAGGGCGCAAAATGCATTGCTTATCTCTCCTTGTTACCACTGCTTCAGGCCTTTGAGAGCTGCTTACAGTTAGCGGAAGCACGGGGCCGCTATGAGGAGTTTTGCATCCCTATCTGTATAGTGCCTGCCACTATTAGCAACAATGTCCCCGGCACTGACTTGAGTATCGGTGCTGACACTTCCCTGAATGCCATTGTAGAGGTAAGAGGGCCATTGCGCCAACACATGCTTCTGGGTTGGGGAACTCGGTAGGCTTAAAGCGGGAAAGTCTTTTCCGAGGCCTTGTGCTTCACACCGTGGATTTGCAAACCTAGGATGGGCCCCAGAAGGTGGTCTGTTTACTGGCATAAACCTGGAAAACTCACTCTTCCTTCAGAAATTCCTTGGAGATAATTCCCCCCTCACATTCCGTTGTATCTTGTGCAGGGGGTTGGGGTAAACAAAGTCTTATCAAGTCAACGGCACAGCTGTAGTAAGAAATAAAATCCTCAGTTATACACCCCTTGCTGATATTAAATCCTTTTGGTTCTTTTGAACACACTTAGTTGTTTAATAATGTGGTCTTGAAGCAAAAATGCCCGCCTGAGTACATGGGCAAAAATAGCTTTCTTGGCTGTAATCATTCAGTGCTTGAAAAATGATATAAAAATATGAATATAGACTGAGATATGTCAGAAGAATACCGTCTTCAAGATCCAGGGCCTAGGAGTGCTCTCTACAAGGATCTTTTTTTCCCCAGTGGGGTTGCTCATGAGCAAAGTAGGAGAATATCACCTCATGCCAACATGGGGGCGTGCGGGGAGGTTACATCCCCTGTTTGATTCACGAGGGACAAAGACGGCTAAAGATGCCCAGAGGCATTAAGACGAATGCTTTCAATATTCGGCTCAGTCAAACATTTCAGGACGTTTTTAAGATGACTGGCAAGATTTTCACAGGCTGTTTTTGAAGCAGCAGTTCCCAGCATGCGACGGGTTGCTTCAGCAATTGACCAGCAGGATACCTCTTTAATGGTTCTTACTGGTGTCGCGTGAGGAGTTCTAACTTGGCTTGGTCGCTCTTTCTGCGTATCATCAGTATTTATTGTGAGCTGATGATGAGATGCACTGTTACACACACACACCCCAGCTGCAGCCTTTCCCAGACATTTTCTGCACCATTCCCAAGGATTTTCCCCCTTCTGTCAAGCCTCAGGCCCAGAGTGAAGATGTGGAGAGCTGCATGTGCAAAAGGGAGACAGAAAAGCCAATAAACCTCTGCTCCACTTTGTAGACCCATCAGAAGGTTGCTCAAGCTTTGTCTAGGTGTTAAACCTGGAGGTGTGTTGGGCGCCCAAGGGTGGTGGGGATGAGGAAGAACACAGAAGCCCTCCTCCCATCACCACCCCACCCAGAGGTCATGCATGCTTTTGCATGTTCATTGTGGTCTCCATCGGTGTTTGTTAAGTTTACAGTGCCTATCCGGACCATCCCACTGATGGTCCACTTGACTTACAGGTGGGATGTGGATGTGGGGGAGAAGGGCTTACTTATGTCTCCATCCCCGTCCTCGTTGCATGCCTGAATAGGATTTTTGCCTCTTCCATGGGTTGATGCCCACTTTCTCAAAAGTGAATTAATTATCACAGAACAGCAGTTCTAGCCATTCTCATTCCCCAGCAAAATACAAAGCTTCTGCATCCAACTGAATATTCAATTCCCACAAAGCATCAGTCAGAGCTTGTCCCTTGCTTTTGCAGAGCACAGGCTAACTTCCTGGGTGGGAATGACTTCTCAGGGGCTGGAACTGAGTCATTACCTGGATAATTGTTTCGTTGAATCTTCTGTTGGTTTTCTCCTGTGTAAAAGTGATCTGTCTCAGTCTTTACAGTTTTTGAGGGGAAAGATAGTTCTAGTTGTCTTAAAACATAACCTGTAGATTCAAGAATCAAGATAGTGGGTTTTTGTTCCAACACAATGTACGATTAAGAAAAAAAAATCTTGTATCAAGATTCACATAACTAACAATACAGCTGACTGTGCAGATAACCACCGGAAAGCAAAGAGAAAACGAAATCGCTTTTAAAATGATGTTTGTTTTTAAGTTCATGACACCTGATAGCTGCCATTGTGCCATGAGGGAAAGTTGTAGCCCGAGTCAATATTGAAACATCGCCGTTGTTTAGTGAGGGCCAGTTGGTTTGTAAGTTGCTAATGGGTTGTCCTTTGCTAGACCTGTGATCGAATTAAACTCTCCGCAAGTGGGACAAAGCGGCGCGTATTCATCATCGAGACCATGGGAGGCTACTGCGGCTACCTGGCGAATATGGGAGCCCTCGCTGCAGGAGCCGACGCTGCGTACATTTTCGAAGAGAAGTTTGATATTCGGGAGCTTCAGGTATGTAAGGCATTTAGTCGAATCCTGTCTGAGGTATGTAAGGCATTTCGTCGAATCCTGTCTGTTCACATGTAACTTCAGCATCTGTGGGCTGGGTCTCATTTACATGAATGTTTGAGCTCTCTCTGTTGCATAGCATTATGTTTGAGGTAATGAAAGGAGGGAACATTTTGCCTGTTCTGTTCAATCTCAGTTGGCTTATCCACCTGTGCACATCTATAGTCACTAAGATATGTATGTATGAATTTCCTCTAAGTGTGAATGAAAAAAGAAGAGATGTGTATTTCTATAGCAGTAATTTGCTCAGTATGAATATGGTTCTAATTCTAATATAATAAATATTATGGCCATAATTTGCTGTATTAAGAAACTATTATCTTGACGCCAGTAATACTAAAAGTGAAGCCCATGTGGTCTGTTAGAACATGCCCAGTTCTATAAATTCTACACTTTAAAAGCGTGTAATTTCCTCTCGTTTGCACAAAGCATTTTCTCCATTTTCCACAAGATGGGAGTGTGTTGTGTTTTCAACAGTTCATAACGCCCTCTTGTGTAAAATGCTTTCAAAGTAATACCACTGTTTGATGAGCTAAGGACTATGTAAGTAAAGAAAGGTGTGATGTGATCAGAATACATAGCTATCCTTTTCTTTGAGGCAACTGATGCTTCCAGGGTGTGTGAAGGCAACCCAGCTGCAGATGAGGACAGGTTTCCCAAATAATAGTTTGCTTAAGGCCAGTTAAATTTAGGCATTTGGCCGCAGAGGCAGAGGTTAGGAGTCTGATTCCTCACTGTACCTCCTAGGGGAAGAGCCAACCTGTGTAGCCCTGGGCAAGCTGCACGGTCCCAGAGCTGCCCCTAGAAGAAAGGGGGTGGTTACTCACTTTTGGAGTCAACCCTTGGAAAGGGTTGCCATAAGTCAGAATTGACTCAAAGATGTACAGTTATTCTTATTTAGGGTCACTTAGTGAATAATGTGATCTGGCTGTTCCACATAAAAAGTGGCGGACTTAAAAGTTCTCCATGTGGTTCAGTTCACCTGTGCAAAATGGAAATTGACACATACCGTATTTTTTGCTCCATAAACCGCACTTTCCCCCCAAAAAAATGTGGGGGGGGGGGAGTCCATGCATCTTATGGAGCGAAGACAGCAATTTCATCCCCGCTGGCCCTGTGGGGGGGGGAGTGTCGCAAGGGTCCAGGTGAGCCTTCCAGGACCCTTGTGGCGGTCCCCCCACCCCCCATGGGGCCAGCGCGGGCGAAATCGCCACCTTCTGGGACTCTTTTGAGGCTTGGGAAACTTCAGAAGAGTCCCAGAAGCTGGTGATTTCGCCCCCTCTGACCCCCCGGGGGGGGGCAGGGTGAGCCTCCAAAGGGTCCTAGGGTGTGTTCCATAAGATGGATCTCTCCATAAGGCTCACCAATTTTTAGGAGAAGAAAACAGATTATTTTTTTCCTGTTTTCTTCTCCTAAAAATTTGGTGCATCTTGTGGAGAGGTGCGTCTTAAGGAGTGAAAAATACGGTACCTGGTTCAACCCAACAAGAGTAGTAGCCACCTTCCCCCTTTAAATTATGTATATAAAGACAGACCATTGTGAAGATTCAAACAGTATTTCAAATAAGCCTATTCTGGATCCTGGATATAACAGGTGTGAAAATATATGCTATGTGGGAAGCCCAACAAACTGGAGCATAGGCTTGCGGTCAAGCCATTGTTAAGGTAGAAGATAGCAAAAAGACCCTGAACTGCTTTGAAGAATGCCGTATTCTTGTTCCTAGGCCAATGTGGAACATTTGACTGAAAAGATGAAAACCAGCATTCAGCGTGGTTTAGTGCTGAGGTGAGTTTTTGAGTCTCTGCTTCTGCGGATGATGTACATTGCCAAATTTGCTGGAATTGCGGTAGGAATTGTGCTTTGGGGTTGGAGCAGAGAGGGAGAGGGAGAGATGCCATTTTCAAGAGCAAGATCGCATGCCTTCCGCAGGAAGGGGCTTGTAGTTCAGTGCCTGGTACTTTCTGTTACTCTAGGAGGGCTGGGGAGACATCTCTCTGCCTGAGCCCCCCCCCCCAAAGCTCCCAGAGAGAAAGAGAGGAGACTGTGCTGGACAAAACGGGTGATGAAGTTTGTTTGGTACATGCAGAGTCAAAGCCAGGTTCAAAGACTTGCCTGGAAAAGTACTGTTGGCTGGAGCCCCCCCCCCCCAAAAAAAATCTGGCAGGAGCACAGATTTGCCTGTTCTGCTACCTTGTTTGAGTGGGCAATCAGGCAAACAGTGGGGCCAGCGAAGCCTGTGCTTCTGCTGCAGACTGGGTGAACAGCCAAATTGGAGGAGAGGGGTGTGCACCAGCTGGTGAGTGGAGGGGCCCAGCTGGGGAGGTGGGGGGAGGGCACCTGTGGTGACGCATGTACAAACCCGCACGAACCTCCAAACTGAGGTTCTTGCCCATATCTAATAAGCGGATTAGGGAGTCCTGCTGTATTTGCACCTTTAAGCAAAACTACAGTGGTGCCTCGCATAGCGAGGTTAATCCGTTCCGGATTAACCTTCGCTATGCTGAAGCATCGTTGAACGGGGCAGGGAATTCCATTGGAACGCATTAAACATAGTTTAATGCGTTCCAAATGGGCCGAATACTCACCGTTCAGCGATGCTTCTTAATGGCCGACAGCCATTTTCGTGCCCTCCCCTCGCTTAACGAGGGCGCGAAAACGCTGTGCGCGGCCATTTTGGGCCATTTCCGGGCTTCCGGCGGCCATTTTGGCCGCTGAACAGCTGATCGTCGGGCTTCGTTTTGCGAAGATCGGTAAGCAAAACGCTTACCGATCTTCGCAAAGCGAATTTTGCCCTATCTAAAAAACGTTGAACGATCGCATTAGCGATCCCAAAAAAGGGATCGCTATGCGATTTCGTCGTTGTACGGTGCGCTCATTAAGCAAGGCACCACTGTACTTACCTTGTAAGATTGTGTTGAAAATATCTGCTGTTGTTTTGTCTGTAAATCTAGGCAGGCATAGATTCAAGCAGTGCTTTGATGCTTGAGTTACACTCCTGCATACTTCAAACAATATAATTTGACCAATTAAACACACAAACCATATTTATATATATGTTATACAGGAATGAAAACTGCAACGAGAATTACACAACGGACTTCATTTACCAGCTGTACTCTGAGGAAGGAAAAGGAGTCTTCGACTGCAGAAAGAATGTCTTGGGTCACATGCAGCAGGTAAGCAGGGATTAGAAATTCTCCAGATCGGATTCAAAGGCATTCAGCGGCGACAGTGGCGCTTGGAACCACCCAGGAGAAAACCTGCCACACACATGGTTTCTGTGTCCACTGGAGGGGGGGCTGCTTTTGCAACTTCTACAGCGAGATACCATCTAAACTCTTGCTGCTGAATTAATATTAAATAATTTTAATTGGGCATGAAAGTACAAGCACGGACATCAAAAACATGAAACTAAAATTTGCAGCTGATTCAAATCTTTGCTCCATCTGCCTTGGGTCTTTTAGACTCACATCTTGAGTCTTCGGTAAAAAGGAACTAATCATGAGCTTGCATGAAGATGTGTTAGAGCAAATAAGAATCTTAAAGGCTTTCACAGCCGGGATCTGATGGTTGTTGTGGGTTTTTCGGGCTCTTTGGTCGTGTTCTGAAGGTTGTTCTTCCTGACATTTCGCCAGTCTCTGTGGGCGGCATCTTCAGAGGACTGGAGTAGGAACAGAGCATGGACAGAATTCCTACTCCAGTCCTCTGAAGATGCCAGCCCCAGAGACTGGCGAAACGTCAGGAAGAACAACCTTCAGAACATGGCCAAAGAGCCCGAAAAACCCACAACCACCACCAAAGGAGAATCATTAGATGCTCTGGGAGACAAAGTTTTTTTTTTAGGAAAAATAACCTGTTTCAGCCCAAGACCGCTCTGTAATCACTTGCTTATATTGCTGATTTTGGGTCCCATTAAGTTGTCTGGGTGTACCTGTTCGTCCTGGAACATAAAATTGTTATTCAGGACAATTTGTACATAACAGCATCTCGGTCCATGCCAAAACGCGAGAAGGTAAATGGTACACATCTTTCACGCTTGCAACTCCAGATCGTTGCCCAAATACTGAAACGTCTGCTTCCCGCTGAATTTTACAGGGCGGCGCACCGTCCCCCTTTGATAGAAATTTCGGAACAAAAATCTCAGCAAAAGCTGTGCTGTGGCTCTCTAAGAAACTCCAGGAAAGCTATCGAAGAGGTGAGGAACTATGCGTGTCACTTTTCATCATCTTAAGGAGTTTCAATACTTTGGTTTCTAGCATTCCCAGAAAAAAAAAAGGCAGCATATGAAACACCGAAACATGCTTGTATCTGATAAACCCCAAAATGTTTCTTCGTACAGAACACGATTATACTCTTTCGTTTAGCGGTCACAGTGAGGCTGGAGACGTATCCATTTGGTGTGTCTTGCTGGTATTCTAACTTGCCAGTCTCATGCCTGCAGTTTTCAGGGGGGTTGTTATTATGGAATAAAATAGAGGTTGATAATATAAATGGTCCCACCTCCTTGGATAAAAAGCTCACAGTATGGGAAAACTGGCTGCTGTCCATTCCCAGCCTGTTGGGAGTCATATCAGTTTCAGTAATCGTGGGCCCGCTAAATTGTCATCACGTTAGTTCAGTAGATCAGTGGCTACAAAGCTTCTTTTTGGTTTGTTAATTAGTCCCTGCTTCACATGAGTAAAAGAGTCTGTGCATACTTCACTGTTCTGCCTGTATTTATGTCGTTTCCATACAGCAGATTAAAATACTCCTTAGTTACCCAGGTTACTTATATTTATTTTATTTCAGTAAAAGCAAGTCTGGCATGGTAAGCATGCTTAGGCTGGGATACGGGCAAGATCTACCAACTCTGATTGGACTGACTTCTTTCTAAGTCATGGGTCTCCAAATACTTGACTGTGAGGGCCACACCGGATATTTCCAACATTTTTGAGGCCCTAAGGAACAGGAACATGTGCGTACGTGCGCATATGTGTGGCCACACAACCCCCTGCCTCCCATGGACATGAAACACACACACACATGCGCATGTGCACACGAGCTGAAGGGAACGGGCCAGATAAAACATCAAGGCGGGCCAGATGTGACCCGTGGGCCGTAGTTTGGAGACCCCTGTTCTAAGTGAACAATGGATACAATTGGCTGCAGACTTTTTATAGAACGGCTAGTTTGCCATGGTAGTTGATGTATTCACTTCTTTAGTTTGCAGAACAGTTCATTGAAGAGTGCTAAAAATTACGATGCCAGAATCCTTCCCCTCTCAACTCCCCCCTCAAGTCCTACAAATTTTGCACTAGAATTTGTAAATGGATAGAAATTCACAGTGTTCTTCTTTGTTTTTTCTTGGTGGCCGCACGGATCACAGATGAAGGTAATGTGTTTTATTCTGTTGTAACTTCATCAGAGTCAAGGTACAGTTCCCAAAAGCATTTTAATTAAAAAAAAAACTAACTTTGAACAAGTGCTGGTTAGCTGTTATCCAAAGACCTGTTGTCTCTCAGCCTAAATAGCGAGATGCGAATTGTGCCCTAACATTGTTCATCACTAATTCACATTGTTGTTCTCCGTTGCTAATAGTAACAAAATTTGGTTAAACACCCTAACAAGGAGTTCTTTAACTTCCCTCCTCCCATAAAGTATTCTCCATTTGCTCCATATTGCTGCTTGGCTCTTTGTCTGACTAAACCCAGAAATCGTTTTCCCCACCCTTCTCTCTCTTACTTTAAAAGGGAGGATATTTGCCAACACTGAGGACTCTGTCTGTCTTCTGGGTATGCGCCGGAGGAACCTGATTTTCCAACCTGTGGCCCAACTGAAGGAAGAAACAGATTTTGAGTACGTAAAAAAATTGCAAAAGTGCTCATACTACGACAGAGGGGGAATAGGTTACAGCTGGCTGGATAGCCCAGCAAGTTTGGCATTTGGGTAGGGAGTTTGATCCCTTACTATGCCTCCTGGGGGAAGAGCCAGCCTGTATAGCCTTGGGAAATCTGTGCAGCTCCAGGGCACCCCCAGAAGAAGGGAATAGCAAACCATGTCTTGAGTACATCATACCTAGAAAAACCCAGGAAAGTGTCTCCATAAATCATAGTAGATTTGGCAGCACGTCATAATCATTACGGAGGAGGAGCAGGATCTCCTCTTGTTCAGAGTGCCAAAGTGTAGGACACATAACAATGGGCTCAAGCGACAGTGAGCCAGATTTAGGCTAGCAGGAAAAACTTCCTGACTGTTAGAGTAGTACAACAATAGAACCTATGACCTCAGGAGGTGGTGAGCGTTCCAGCGCTGGAGGCATTGAAGAGGGGAAAAAAAAAAAAAAAAACGGACCACCACTAGTCAGATCTGTTTTCAATTTGGATTCCTGCCTTGAGCAGGGGGTAAGGATTCAGCGGCTTTATAGGCCCCTTCCAAGTCAATTATTCTGATTCTTATTAGAACAGATTGCATAGTGTGCAAACGGTGGCATTGGCCAGCATCCTTGTGGACACTGTAGTGAAAAGGTGTAAGGAACCTGTGGCGCTGCCTGTCGTGTCCAACTTCCACAAACCCCAAACAGTGTGTCCAAAGGCTCCATAAAGGGAGCTGCAATGCATCAAAACGCTGGAGAGCCATTAGGTTCCCCCTTTCTGGTGAAGACTTCATGTAAATCAGTTCTACTTTAAAATCCGTGCCCTTCAACCCTGTTGTGATTATAGAGCCAGCCACAGCCAGTACTCCATCACTAAACGCGACACTCTTATTTAAAGTCTCCAGCATGTGTTGTGTTGTTATTAATGCCGGTTCTCTTAATATGCTTCTCGTCTTGGCAAGTTCAGTGTAACCAGTTCGTTGCATGCGAGGAATCCAGACCAGCTGGAGACTGCAAGTCACTCTAAGCAATGGGCTTGGGGAAGGACTAGGATTGTAGCTTTATCTGAAAGGGGCATGGAATGGAATTTAGATCCCAGGGATGCCCTCTATCATGAGGCTTAAAGGAAGGGATAGAGCGGAATGCGTGACTTGTACATAGCATGCGTAACTTTTCTGGTTGGTGCTGCCCTGAAGTCTTGCGTGGCAGTGCCTAGACATACTTCTGCCTGAGCAGTGGCTGATCTTGCGATAACGGCAGACGATATTCAAGCGCAAAAAGGCCAACATTTGTATTTCCGCAGAAGGAAGCATTGCATTCTCTTACGATACTGTTCAGACAGCCAAAGGATGTGCATTGGTTGACAGCATACTGCCGTACAGAACTGTCTGTATAAACCAGATGATCTTTTCTTTCCCCATTTGAACTGCCCCATGTAAATGGTTCATACCCAATGCTTGTTTCAAGTAGCTATAACTGCAGTTCTTGACATGATGCATAACCCTATCGTAAGCTTAGATGTTTTTCTCTCCTCCTTTCTTGGTCAACAGGCACCGAATTCCCAAGGAGCAGTGGTGGCTGAAGCTACGTCCCCTGATGAAAATTCTGGCCAAATACAAGACGAGCTACGATGTTTCAGATTCAGGCCAGTTAGAGCATGTGCACAGACCAGACCCCATACAAGCCTGAAGCCATGTTCCCAAGACCTCGTACTGTTAAAAGTTGTCATAGCTCTCTATTGTGTGTCTACAAGGCTTTAGAATATTTGTTACGGCTTCTTCTTTTTTGTAACATCTAAGTTATTGTACCAGCACTTTATGTGGAACAACAAAGCAGCCATTGCCGAAGTTCTCTACCTGGTATTTGTCTTAGGCCTGTTCAGAATACACCAAACACACACACAGAAACCACCCCAGCGCCTACTTAACAGAGAATATCCAAATTACCAATGTGTTCCTTAACAGTAACCTGTCCAAAACTGGTTCTATGCACTCCGTGTGATGGTATTCATCTCCTGCACTTTTACCAGATAGTGTTTGCACTCAAAAGCATATTTCAAAGGCTTAGTTTTGTGTCATACTGAAAGAAAACTTCTGTATGCTCCTGCTGGAATAAAATACGGTATTACAGATAAAGTCTGGAGTTCTTTGTTCAGTCCTAAGCCTGGAACAACCTCATCTCTATCCAGTGGCCAGAAGAGAGTCCAGGATCTCACTCTAGCTTAAAATGCACGGTGAGGCTTGTTTGAAGTCAAACCCCACTGATGATGACCGGGTGATAGTCTTGGCAGGCAAGGCAGTCCTCCTCATCATGCAATACAGCCATTGCCACTTTGAAAACACCAGCCCTCCAGTTAACTGCACAAGGAACCCACTGCCCAGTTAGATGCAGCTGTAAAAACCTTGCCTTGGAGTCCAAGCAGTTGGCAGGGACATGACAAAACCTATTCTGAAAACTAGTATTTTCTCCCACGTTGGAAATCCTTGAGGACGATTTAATACTTCAGCCATATGCTAGGTAACTAGTAGGCCTGGGAATGCAAACCGGGTACTATGAATGCCATCCTGTGCTGCAGATACAGTGGTGCTTCACATAGCGATGTTAATTCGTTCCGCAAAAATCGCTGCAGAACAAAAACGTCGCTATGTGATATTAAAAAGCCCATAGAAACACACTGAAACCCCTTCAATGCGTTCCTATGGGCTTAAAACTCACCGTTCAGCGAAGATCCTCCATAGTGCGGCCATTTACGCTGCCTGGTAAGCGAGGCATCCGTCCCTAAACACAGCGGGTGGCCATTTTGTTTACCCGGCGGCCATTCTGAAACCGCTGATCAGCTGGCCGAAAATGGGGGCTTTGTGATGATCGCTTTCCTGCGATCATCACAAAGCGAAATTCCCCCATAGGGAATTGCGTCGCAAAGCAATTTTGTCGTAAAACGAAGCGATCGCTATGCGAGGCACCACTGTACAATGAAATGACAACAATAAATCCTGCAGATGTATATCTAGCGCCGAAACAGAGGAAAAGATGACACAGTTGGATCCTCCCGGACATGCCCCTCCATCAAGTAGAAAAACATGTTCCAAGTAGGCCTAGGTTGTCTTCTGACTTTAAGGAACGTTAAGTTCATGAGATGAAATGTACAAAAGCCCCAAGCTAGTTCAGAAAGAGACAAAGACGGGCAATGTAAACACACGTCACAGCCAGCTTACATGTTTGCAGTTACACATGGCGGATTCTTGTCCAAATATTTAAGTTGTAGTACAGAAGGTCAAAGTTGCTTGCATTACCATTCAAAACATTTTATTAACACCATGATTTAAGATAACTCACTTGACAGCTTAATTTTGTGCTTCTCCAAAACATTTGGATACTATTACGGTGTTGGGCATGATCTAGCTAAAACTGTGTCCAGGTAGAACAAGCGTCTCTGGTTAGAACAAGGGCTTCCGTGGCTACTCCTGACTTGAGCTAGACTAGAGCTGTCATGTAGACCTTAAGTTTGGAAAAAATAACAAATCCTCCTTTTTCCATGGGCAATAGCAGAGTCATGGAAACAGCTGCATCTCATGGAGTCAATGAGGTCTCAGTTACACAACCCATACCTTGATCATTAGCCCCTTCAGCTGAATTTTACACTGCGGTACTGGCCGTGGAGAAGAACAGTCGGGTTCAGGTCTAAGAGTTTCTCATGAAAGACCCAGGATGGACTCTTCCATAAAACCATGATGGCAGGTTCGAAGTTCCCTGAAAATGGCACCGTGCTGACAGCTCCTTGCCCTGATAGCACCTGGGCACGGAGGGAGGTTTCAGAGTTTCAACTTTGGTTGGTCGCCCCATGAATGGGTTTGATGTTGCTGAAGTCAACCCAACAGCAGACGTTACTGAATAACCCACGAAGGGTCTTTGACAGTGTCCGGGTTTTCTGGTCCAAGGATGGTCAGTCCTTTTGTGCTCTTCCCAGCAGCCAGGTACCTGAAAAGCAACAAACCCAACGACTTAGTAGGCCATCCATCAGGGTTGGGGGAACCTTTTGCAGGTGGAGGGCCACCTCCATTCTATTACACAGACACATAAACAGTGACTAAATGCTCCAGTTGCTTCTAATACAAAGACACGCTAATCGAGTTACCAGGCTGTTTTGGCTTGTTGGCAAGAGGAAAGGCTAAGGCAATGTTTAATGCAGGAATACAATGAGCAACCTCCTCTGTGACAGGTTATTATGGGTTTCCTCCTGTACCCCAGGCAATAAATACAACAGACCTGCTGAAATCAAAGGAACCTGGGTTAGACCTGATTAACAAGTCCTGTTGATTTCAATGGGTTTTACTTTGTAAACTCTTAAATTTACATTCAAGCTAACTGGATATACAACAAGCTAACTGGATATACAACAAGATTTAAAGTTCATTGGATTCAGTAGCTCCTTGCTATATATAATTTAATACTGAAGATTAAATGCCGCCTAGAGTGGTCCTATGTGATTCAGATAGGCGGGATATAAATTAAATAAATAAATAAATAAAATAAATCATGGGATGAATACGCCTCACTTCCCTCTTGTTAGCGCTGCAATGCCTCCTGGAAACCCGGCCTTTCTCAGAAAGGGATAGGAACTCACTTGGCGGCTGCATCGATCAGGTTCTCCTTGGAGACGGCAAAGAGATGTTCCCGGTGCCTCTGTTTCACCTCGTCTGAGATCCCGTACAAAAAGTTAGTCATCCCTATGAAGGGAATTCATATGAATCTTAGGAGAAATAGCAACACATGGCAACTAACTTAAACAGATCAGTTTCATAACATGTACTTTTCTCTACAAGCATTTGTAGCTGAAAGTTACACGGCCAATTCTGAATTTTAGTTCTACCTTTTGCAATTAGCAAATTCAAATTACCTAACAGCAAAAAAGTCATCTTCTTAGGGCTGTGATTTAAGCAGATCAGCCTTATTTTCCTACTGAAATGCGACAGGGATAACTGAATGAGGTGTATAGCAAAGCTTCTGAATCCTACCTTTGTTTATTTTCAAATATCAAGATTCTCTAAAAATTTTCGGGAATCTGAGCCGCTGCAACTCACTCTGAACTGGTGCTCCACTGAAATGGATTTCAGTTTTGTCTGCAGTATCCGAGAACTTTTTCCAAAAACGGTATTGGAGCAGTATCCCATAAAACAGGTGGAAAACATGTGAGGCCCATAAAACAACCCGAGCTATTTTCGCATGTCCCATCTCCCCATCAACCCCAGGCTTCCCCCCAATTTTTTTTTGGGGGGGAGGGCAAAAACGTAGGACTGCCCCTTCTAGAAATGTCCGGGAATGACAACAGGAGAGCAAAGCTGAAGACCTTTCAGGAGAGGGGTGTTCCCCCCACACACACCTAGCAGTTATTTTCCAAAGGCTTCTGATTTTTAAAAAATTATAGAAAATAATCCTTTCTGGAAAGGCTGGCCTATAGTAGGTTCTGAGCAGCAAATCTGGCCCCCGCCCCCATTCTTGCTCTAAAGCAACCAGCTGGGTTTAAGAGCCAGAAGAATTATACTGGTGATACCCATCTTCTCTCCCTGTCCTACATGAGCAAAAGGCTGGTAGCTTCCTTTAGAGTTCCAGCATAGGCTAAGATTGAGGAGATGCAACAAGGGCTAATCCAATTTGAAAATTTGACTCCCCGGAAATGCAGGAAATGTGCAACTAAATCCACTCGAGGCAACTGCAACCAAGCAGTAAACAAAACATTACTAAGGTGGGAAGTTAAAGAGGGTCCATTTCAAGGAAGGCTTTCTCTGTAACAGATCAGGTTCGATGTGTCCAAGGAGCAACGTCTATGTACCTTTGTCTGATGGAGCAATGGGGGCATCCACTGTGGCAAAGACTGCCAGCTTGGCTTCATCAATATCTTGCTGCGTGAAGTTACCCATCTTGGCCCATTCAGCAGCTTTCTCAAAAGTACTCAGCGTGTTCACAGAATTTGGGTCCCTAAAAATCCAAGGCAGGGAAGCATAAACTTTACAATTCACATCAACTAGGCACCGAGATTCTAATCTAAAGTATCTGCAGCTCCTGGGGATAACTGCAGCAGTAATCCAGATGTGTTTTGCAGAAACTGATTGCCCCAAGCATCCTAACCCTCACTAGCTTTGTGGCACTACCATCCTGGCCTCTACTGTCAACATGGGCAATCAATGGATGATGCACCAAAGGCAGGGGTAAGACTTCCTGGTTTCAATTTAAAGGGCAGCCAACCTCAATATTACCTTGGAGTCTCGGAGTTTTAATCTTTTGCTCATGCTCAAGACTACCGTGAAACAAAAATATTTTGGAGACTAAATTTCACCAAGGTGCATCATCTGAGTTTTTGGCTCTGTACATCCTACAGTACTTCTTGTAGAGTGACAGCAAGAGTTATGGCATCTGTATGAGCATAACTTCTTCTGAAGGTCAGAAGTCACTACAGCCATCCATGCTTTTTTGGGAAATCTCTGCAGTGAGAAAGCCGTGGCTTAATTTTTACTGCTAATACCAACTAGTGTAGACTCACTGAATCCAATGATTTGATTATCTACGTGTTACTGAGCAGGGAGTTAGACTTTATGGACTCATAGGTCCTTTCCAACTCATTTATTCTATAATTCAACAACTGCTTCAATGGGTCTTTTACTGGAACTACAGTGGTGCCTCGCTTAGCGACGTTAATCCGTGAAGGAAAAAACGTCGCTAAGGGATTTCGTCGCTAAGGGATTTTAAAAAGCCCATAGAAAGGTATTAAAACACATTTAATGTGTTCCTATGGGCTTCAAAACTGATGTTGTGTGAAGATCCTCCATAGGGGCGGCCATTTTCAGTGCCTCTAAAGCGAGGACACACAGCGGGCGGCCATTTTGTTTTTCCTGCGGCCGTTTTGAAACCGCCGATCCGCTGTTTAGAAAGGGTCGCTTTGCCATGATCGCTTCCCCGTGATCATCGCAAAGCGATTTTTACCCATAGGGACCATCACTAAGCGATCGCTCTGGTGATGGCCAAAACCCCATCGCTAAGCAATTTCATCACTCAACGGAGCGATTGCTAAGCAAGGCACCACTGTAGTGAGTGGATTTAGGCCATCGAATTGACTGCTCCTGTATCAACAACAATGAGTGACCCATCCTTTACCCTGTTATATCATACACATATTTTATGCCTGGGCCTGTTTGTATGGCACTCCATCATAGGGAAAGAATTTTCTTTTGCAAAATGACTAATGAAGATGGACAGAGGAAGAAATCACACTTCACATCCCACTCTGCTCAACTGTTACCTATAAGAAAAGAAAGCGAAGATGCCACTATGGTCAAGCTGAGCTCCGCCTCCATATGCGCCTCCCTTCTCTCTGATTTCCGTGTGCAGGAACTTTGCCGTCATTAACCGGGCAAGGATGCGGAGGCTGAAACCAGAAAGATCAACAGTGAGCTAAGGAGCTGGCCCCAAAAAGTATGACCTCCCCTGCCACCTCTTTGTGATCAAAATTAAATATGCATTAGCACATTAACTTAACCAAGAAACCCACAGGC